>NC_091349.1:838050-955550 GCF_038502225.1 Cherax quadricarinatus
TGGTTATTGTGTGGTTTACATGTAGTAAAATAATAATTACAGAGTGTACCACTAGAACACCAAGCATGGCTAGGCATTTCGGGCAGACTTAAATTAAATCTTAAGTTTAAAATATTACAAAATTATGAGGTAAGTTGGTATTATGGCTAAGTGACTAAATACTAGTTTGTGAGTTTAGCAATGTGAATGCTTTTGTTTTGGCACTATACATAGTTTCAGTATTGGAGTATCACAGGCCAACTTATGACTAGTTAAGATTCATTATTTTGAGATTGAGATTGATATTTCTGATTATGGTCAAATGGGTGAGTGAGTGTAAGTGTTAACCACCAGGTGGTATTCGTGTAATTAGTTGACAGGGTGTATCAGGGAGATAAGATGTTTTCTGATGGTAGTTTTGAAGGTGATTAATGTGTCTGCAGTTTTAGAATTTTCAGGTAGGGTGTTCCAGATTTTAGGGCCTTTGACATACATTGAATTTTTGTAAAGGTTTAGTCGGACACGGGGAATGTCATAGAGATGTTTGTGTCTGGTGTTGTGCCTGTGGGTTCTGTCACAACTATCAAGAAAGCGTTTTAGGTCAAGGTTAATATTGGAATTTAAGGTCCTGTAGATGTAGATTGCACAGTAGTAAGTGTGGATGTACTGAACAGGGAGTAAGTTTAGATCTATGAAGAGTGGGGGGGGGGGGTGTTGCCAGGGATGGGATTTAGTGATTATTCTTACTGCAGCTTTTTGTTGGGTTATTATTGGCTTTAGGTGTGTTGCTGCAGTTGAACCCCAAGCACAGATAGCATAGGTGAGGTAGGGATATATAAGTGAATGGTATAGTGTGAGAAGGGCAGTTTGCGGCAAGTAGTATCGTATCTTGGAGAGGATCCCAACCGTTTTGGATACTTTTTTGGTTATGTGTTGGATATGGGTGCTGAAGTTCAGGTTGTTGTCGAGGTATAAGGCCTAGGAATTTGCCCTCATTATGCCTGGCAATTAGTGTGTTGTCGATCTTAATGTTAATTTGCGCATCTCCTGCTCTGCTACCAAACATAATGTAGTAGGTTTTGTCAGTGTTAAGCGTAAGTTTATTGGCTGTCATCCAAGTCGATATTTTGATCAGCTCCTCATTAACAATGGTGTTGAGGGTGGCAAGATTAGGGTGAGAGATGACATAAGTCGTGTCGTCAGCAAAGAGAATGGGGTTCAGGTGTTGAGATATGTTTGGAAGATCATTGATGTATATGAGGAAGAGCAGGGGACCAAGGACACTTCCCTGCATAACTCCAGTATCAAGTGGCTGTGTTGTTGATGCTGTGTCTTGATATAATGGACCTCTAGATAACAAGACCTCAACATGTCAGATCTCGACATAACAGACATTAATACGTATAGGGGACTTCTGTAATAACAGACAAGAGCCACTGGGTAAATTGTATTTTTAACTATTTTCAATATTTATGTACAGTTCTATATTAGAGATACTGTGCTATTTCTGCCATTCCGATTTATTGGACACTTGGAGACTCCCCATTAGCCTGTTATACCCAGGGTTTACTGTATTTGTGACAAAAACAGAGTAAGTGTCATCCCAAACACTTACCCATTGACAGTTGTTTCAACTTAATTTGAGTTTGTGTAATAACATAATAATAAAGGAGCAATAGACCTACCAGATTGTCATGGCTCCGAGGGCACTAACAGCAACAACCTGGTTGAGCAGGCACTGACCAAGACAGGCTGCCAGGGTAGAGGAACCCTTGAAACTAGTCACAGGTATGTCACAGAATACACGATCTGCAAAGAAAGTTTTTAACCATTAAAATTATTATTAAATTATGGGGAAACTCTAAACATGTAGGGGGTCATATGGTGCCTAGGAAATATGAATCATGTTTGATCCAAGGAATGGGAGAGGGGAGTGCCAATTCACCAGATCAAGAGCCATTCACCAATATCAGGATATCATCTTCCCCTTGAAGGGAATAACAGAAGTTTTTGTTAATTTGAATAAGTATAATCTCCTCATCTGATAGGAGCTCTCTAACTCTTATGGGTTTAACCCTTTGACTGTTTCGGCCATATACGTCTTATGAGCCAGTGCTTCGGACGTATATATACTGAATAATTCTATCGGATTCAAATCAAGCAGGAGAAAGCTGGTAGGCTCACATGTGAGAGAATGGGTCTGTGTGGTCAGTGTGCATTGTATAAAAAAAAATCCTGCAGCACACAGTGCATAATGAGAGAAAAAACTCCGACCGTGTTTTTGGATTAAAATGCCGAATTTGAGGTGTATTTTCCTATAGTATTTATGATTGTATTCTCATTTTCTTGGTCTCATTTGACAGAATGGAAAACATTACAGAAATAGAGATGATTTTGATTAGTTTCACAATGAAAATGACCTTGAAAATGAGCTCAAAGTAGCGGAAATGTTAGATTTTTACCAATGTTCAAGAGTAAGCAAATCACACCACACGTCCAATACCCGTCAACTGGGGAGTCTAATATTCTTTCACTAGTGCACTGATATTATTTATGCCATTTTTACAATAATGCAGTAGTCTGCATAACAGTAAATCTTCTATTTTTTGTGTGAGTAAAAAATAAAAACAGAATGCAAGAGTAATATAAGAGGGGCCTGAAGATGTGACTAATGAACAGAGGATATGTTATTTTAGTGCCAAGAATATCTGCATTGTTTATTCTGGACCCTATTTTGAAACTGGCATCTTTTTTAGTGTGAAATTGGCCAAATTGCCAATTTCTGACCACTTTACTGGGTAGTTGAAATTGGTAAATGAGCAGTTTCTTGTACTCAATTGATAGAAAAAATGGAGTTCTAAAGAAACAACTATGAGTTTAGTTGACTGGAACAATGGAATTGGCAGAAAATAGGGCTCAAATTTGGCAAAATCGCTGATGCGTATATATCGCCGAGATCGCTAACTTCGTGGGAGTGTAATTCCGTAAGTCTTCAATCAAATTTCGTACTTTTGGTGTCATTATCATCGGGAAAAAGACTATCATTTCATAAAAATTTTTTTTTTTTTTTTCAAAATTTTTTTCGACACCAGGAGACACTTCAGGATTTGGGGTTGCGACAGTCAAAGGGTTAATACTTCACCCATGATTATAGCAATAATAATACTAATAATAATAAAATAATAAGAAGAATAACAATATTGTTGCAATTGAGAGGGTCACTGAACTGTGATGTCTGTATACTCTGATAAGACAGCTATTGAATAAATAATGGTGAGTGCTCCCTTTTTTCTAGGCCATTGTACACTGGTGGAAGACTGCTGATTTTAATAAAAACAATGACCATTAATTTTCTGAACAATGTCTGTGTGTGTAATGCTATAGTTGTTTTTAATACACTTGATACACTGAGTGGTCACCTGGCAACCATGTCCTATCAAGGTGCTTTATCTGCTTTTCTCTATGAGCTTTATTTTCCTGGGTGACTTTATTCTAGTGAAAAGTTCTTGACACTAGGAATTAGCACTACCCTCTCCTCCCTTGGATCAAACTTGATTACTTTGGATTTGCAAACACTGCATAACCCTTATGGATTTAGTAATCCTCTTGTAAATGAAGTGTAATATCTATGTGAGGTAAGTCAGCAGATATTTAACCAGTGAGCAGAACATTATCTGATTAAGACTTAGATCAGGAGACTTCCTGATGAATAAATCACCACCAGCAAGCCCAGACCCCCCTCCCCACACACACACACACACACATCCTCCTCCACTCTATCCTTCCAACCCTTCCTGGGATATCTTCTGTTTCTTCTTCCACTTTGACCACCCTCTCCCAATTTATGTACCCTCTTGGTCAACTAATTCTGCTCTATCCTTTGTCAATAGTCAAATTATCTCAATAACCTTCTACCATCTCCTCTTTGTATTCCAGCTTTCATACCAACACATTGCTTTCTAAACTGTACTCTATGCTCAATAACAACCCACACTGAGACAGAAACTCAGGAGATTAATTGATCTGTATATTTCAACCCCTTTCTGGGATCTTCTTTATCACACTATATTCACTGCATGATATTCATGCCACATCTTACACACTACTTCTCGATGGACCATGCCTCTTGCCTGTGCAAAATGGTTGACACAACTATACTCTGAAACGTGTTACTTTTCTTTTGTATCCACTGATAATTTCTTTCTTTCCACAGACCCCAGATACCTTTCTTGCCACATCTGCTCAATGATTCACCTCATCATCCACAAAGCCATCATTGATGCATGCACTCCCACACACAGTTCAGAATCTACTCACCTGACACACTAGTGACCTGTTTTGAAGCCAGGCGAAATGTTCTTGTTGACTGCCTTGTCACTTCCCACTATCTGACATTCAATCTTTCATTACCTAAACTATTACTTACTCTCATCAACTTGCACTTCCTTACAACCACTTACAACTTTCTTCTTGAACAAACCTTCCTAAACTCCTCCACCAACCTCTGTAACTCTATTCTAAATCTCTAAACAGCACTATCATCCCATTATTTGACATTCAATCTTTCATTATCTAAACTACTACTTACTCTCGTCAGCTTGTTCTTCCCTACAGTCACTTACAACATTCTTCTTTAACAAACCTCCCAAAACTACTCCTCCAACCTCTGCACCTCTATTCTGAACCTCCAAAAAGCACTGTCATCAACAAAGAGGAACTATGAAAACTCCCACTTTATATTATTATCTTTTAAGCTCATGCAATTAATGTGTTTTTCTTTTATAGGTAATGCAATCTATGGGAGAAGCATGAGTGGAGCAACATGATAAGCTTACATGCCCATTAAGATGAAGCGTATTTAACATCGGAGAAATACTAAGAGGATTGAGTAGGAGTTGTGAAGAACAATGCTCAACCACTTTCTCTATAGTTTGTATGTATGTGTTAATTTGTATAAATAAAATAATTAAGTTACTGCATATAGCTTTTACTGACCTCTCTATTTTATTCTTCATATAAGCTCATTACTGCAATGTAGTTTTAAAGTATTACAGTATGTATGTTAGATAGGAGTGAATGAAGACGGATGGTATTTGGGACCTGACGAGCTGTTGGAGTGTGAGCAGGGTAATATTTAGTGAAGAGATTCAGGGAAACTAGTTATTTTTTATAACCGGACTCGAGTCCTGGAAATGGGAAGTACAATGCCTGCACTCTAAAGGAGGGGTTTGGGATATTGGCAGTTTGGAGGGGTATAGTACATGTATTGTGTATTTTTATACGTATATACTTCTAAACTGCTGTATTCTGGGCAGCTCTGCAAAAATGGTGATTATGTGTGAGTGAGGTGAAAGTGTTGAATGATGATGAAAGTATTTTCTTTCTTTTTGGGTTACCCTGCCTTGGTGGGAGACGGCCGACTTGTTGAAAAAAAAAATTTATACAGTGGACCCCCGCATAACGATTACCTCCGAATGCGACCAATTATGTAAGTGTATTTATGTAAGTGCGTTTGTACATGTATGTTTGGGGGTCTGAAATGGACTAATCTACTTCACAATATTTCTTATGGGAACAAATTCGGTCAGTACTGGCACCTGAACATACTTCTGGAGTGAAAAAATATCGTTAACCGGGGGTCCACTGTATAATATTTATATACTTTAACAGTACTGTATAGTACTGTACTGTACAGTACACAGTCCTGTACTATACAGTATACAGTACTTCTAGTGTCTAGTACAGAAATGCCATGTTATGAAGGGTTACAACTAAAAAAAAGGCAGTACTGTACCTGTATTAACACATTAATCATTATAATACTGTGCCATTAAAGGTAACTAATATGCCAGGAGCAAGACCCCAGTAGTAATTATAATACAGTGGAACCTCAAATATCGAACTTTCTTCAGTCCAGAAGGCTGTTCAAATGCCTTTACCGAATGAATTTATTCCCATCAGGAATAATGTAAATTAGATTAGTCGATTTCAGACCCTCAATAATACGCTTATAAAAGCACTTTCAAAAATACACTTACATAATTGGTTGTGTTGGGAGCAGTTCGATTTTTGAGGTTCCACTGTAATAACAATGTGTCATAAGAGGTGATTAAAATGCTGGGAGCAAGGGGCTAGTAACCCACATTTACTGTTTAAATAATTAACTGTAAAACAGGAAGAAAATCTTTTGTTTCCTCTTTTTCGAGTCACCTTGCCTCAGTGGGAAATGACCGCTGTGTTAACTGTAATAAGAATAGTGCTGTAGTGTTTAATAATAATTACATAAATACAATACTGTAAATTATCATGCTGGCTACAAATAATAAGAAACAATATTATATAGCTGAACATTACACTGTAATTTTTAAACAAAACTCAAAATTAAGGTTGATGCATGTCTGGTGATACAAAACCAGAGTTGGCATAGTAAGCTCAAACCCATAAAAAGAAGACTAAACCCATGGCTAACTAAAATATTAGCATGCTTAGATCTACTGATAAGTAATATGTAATAGTAACCCCATAGCTGTCTATTCTGCTGTAGCTTCGCCGGAATAATTGCCCGGCCCGGGCCTTTTCCAAGAGGTGGCCTGGCCTTGTCTCCCTGTCGAGGAAGTGTCTCAGACCAATGTCTGCCATGGGAGGAGGTACAAATACCTCCTTGTCTACTGGGACCAGCTGTCCCCAGGCCTAGCCCCATTCCCCACCCTCATGGGGTTTGGAGGGAGAAACTAGGCACTTTGGGCTCACCAACCCCATCCACACTAGGCTCGAAGGGTGTGGCAGCTGCATAGCAACAGATGATGTCAGGAGGTGCAAAGGCAGCAAGCACTACAGGATCTTTTTGGAGTCACACCCCAGCTTTGGGTATTAAGCCCGAGCACTGGGGAAACTCAAGAATGCTTCTTGCTGTGTGTGTTGCTGCTGCTACTACTACACTTGTCCACTGCACTCTCCCATAGTTGCCATAGCTACTGAAGCCACATGGAAATCTTTGACAACCTCTTTGCCCTATTGAAGAGCTGATGCTTGCTACCTTATCTCATTTTTTTAAAAATCCCATCCCAAGTAAGACTGGGAAAACCATCTTATGTGATGAAGTATGAGAGGAAAAATATCCTGTGTGATGAGGTATAGCAGGAACTATCCTGTGTGATGAAATACAGCAGGAACTACTTATCTTGTGTGATGATGTATAGCAGGAACTATCGTATGTCATGAAGAACTATCCTATGTCATGAAGTACAGCAGGAACTATCCTGTGTGATGATGTATAGCAGGAACTATCGTATGTCATGAAGTATAGCAGGAACTATCCTATGTCATGAAGTATAGCAGGAACTATCCTGTGTGATGAAATATAGCAGGAACTACATATCTTGTGTGATGAAATATAGCAGGAACTACATATCTTGCGTGATGAAATATAGCAGGAACTACATATCTTGTGTGATGAAATATAGCAGGAACTACATATCTTGCGTGATGAAATATAGCAGGAACTACATATCTTGTGTGATGAAATATAGCAGGAACTACATATCTTGTGTGATGAAATATAGCAGGAACTACATATCTTGCGTGATGAAATATAGCAGGAACTACATATCTTGTGTGATGAAATATAGCAGGAACTACATATCTTGTGTGATGAAATATAGCAGGAACTACATATCTTGTGTGATGAAATATAGCAGGAACTACATATCTTGTGTGATGAAATATAGCAGGAACTACATATCTTGCGTGATGAAATATAGCAGGAACTACATATCTTGTGTGATGAAATATAGCAGGAACTACATATCTTGCGTGATGAAATATAGCAGGAACTACATATCTTGTGTGATGAAATATAGCAGGAACTACATATCTTGTGTGATGAAATATAGCAGGAACTACATATCTTGCGTGATGAAATATAGCAGGAACTACATATCTTGTGTGATGAAATATAGCAGGAACTACATATCTTGTGTGATGAAATATAGCAGGAACTACATATCTTGTGTGATGAAATATAGCAGGAACTACATATCTTGTGTGATGAAATATAGCAGGAACTACATATCTTGTGTGATGAAATATAGCAGGAACTACATATCTTGTGTGATGAAATATAGCAGGAACTATCCTGTGTGATGAAGTATAGCAGTAACAAAAAAAAAAAAAAACATAAGGAAGTGAGAAACAAGCCAAGTCCGAATTTTTTTTTCAAATTATGTCTGGAATCACGATACAGTACTGAGTAAAAAAGTTAAAGATACCCTGACAATGGTTTCTGATCACACTTTAACAAGTCAAAGATTATTCTTGGAATCATTTACAGTTATTCAGGAAAACTTTACAAGTCAATTATTTCTGAGTACTGTCTCATTAAGCTACAATATTTGCACTAAAGAAAAAATAAATAAGTGTGAAATTACAGGTAGGGAGTACTGTACCTATATAGTACTAAACGATATTTATTTTTTTCCTTGGTTACTATTAGCCATATGGTAAGTCTCTTACATTCCAAAATATACTACAGTACATGTATATTAGATATACCATAATCATAATAAAATCAAAATCATTATACAGCCATTAGTCACTATCTAAACTACTGCATATCCATAATTTGTTTTAAGCCATAGGCTTTAAGTCTTAGCAAATCTTGATGAAAAGAAAAAAACCTCTGTGTTACTTAGGCCAAAAAATGTGCTTTGCCAAGCACTCAGGCCATTCAGACCTCACCACCACACTAAGGTAATACAGTGCACCACTGATGGGCAGGGGTTTAGGGATTAGCTTGCCACCACACCAAGGTAATACAAGGCACCACTGATGGGCAGGGGTTTAGGGATTAGCTCGCCACCACACTAAGGTAATACAGTGCACCACTGATGGGCAGGGGTTTAGGGATTAGCTCGCCACCACACTAAGGTAATACAGTGCACCACTGATGGGCAGGGGTTTAGGGATTAGCTTGCCACCACACTAAGGTAATACAGTGCACCACTGATGGGCAGGGGTTTAGGGATTAGCTTGCCACCACACCAAGGTAATACAAGGCACCACTGATGGGCAGGGGTTTAGGGATTAGCTCGCCACCACACTAAGGTAATACAGTGCACCACTGATGGGTAGGGGTTTAGGGATTAGCAAAACATTAATATCAAATGGACATTCAGCACCCTGTGCCATAAAGTCTAACATTTAATCACCACAAACAACAGATTAAAACAACAGTGCAGCACCTCAAAGTTCAGTGATAGGGCATTTGATTAATTAACAGTGGCCTCAACTCATACAGTGAGGGACTAGTGTTTGATCCCTGGACAAGTGGAAACGGTGGGCATGTTTCCTCATGCCTTCTGCCCCAGTTCACCTAGCAGTCAGTAGGGAGAGGATTAAAGGACCTCAGTGGAAATAAGCCAGTTAGTCTGATGATATGGCTTTACTGTATTATCCTGTGTTACAATACTAACCCTCAAGGTTAATAATCCAAACAAATAACCCAGTAGCTTCAATTCATGTGAAGACATTAGAAATAGATTTAATTTTGTTTGAACTTTTAATTTGAAGTGTTAGCCACCCAAGATAATGCAATAAAGTCAATGCATCATTGGAGACTGTCTGTCTTATTTCCATGTGGTCTTGAAATCTTTTTCCCCCCCCAGGATATGACCCACAACAGTCAACTAACACCCAGGCACCTAATTACTGCTAGGTTAACAGACACAGCAGGTGTAAGGAAACATGCCCAATGTTGCACCTGTGCTGGGAAGCAATCCCCAGTCCCTTCAGTATGTGTGAGATGGGGATGCTACCAACTGAGCCACAAGCACCTACACATTGGTAAGTCTTTCTATATCTCCCAGGGGACATCAAGGCAAGTACAAATTGGAAGGGTGGCTGTCTCGTGCACAGCCACCCTTCTATCTTGCGCTGAATAACCCACAGGGGTTTAGCACCTTCTGTCCCTGTTCAACTAGCAGCATACAGATACCTAAAAGCTAGTTAACTGTTATGAGTTGCATCATAAGGGAGGGCTTAAGGACTCTAACAGGAATAAACCACACTGCTCAATTTATTGTACTTCTACTAATAAAATACAATTACTGAACCATACCTTAAAAACAATAAAGCCAATCATACAAGATTAAAAATGTCATAATGTGACCCACACCAAAACAATGGTCTAAAACATCACCAAGGCCACCACAGACCTCCTAGTAATTAAAAAAAACTTATATCTTATTCAGCATTATTATTTATTTGAATCAGAGAGAAGCAATAAACAAGGTGGAGGTCATACAGTGCCTGAAGAATGAGAGGCACACAGATACAATCCAAGAAAAAGAACAATAAGTACAGTTTCTTGGATCAAGAGCTTATCACTAACATCAAGGCCTTGAGGGGTATTCAGTATGATCGAAGCTTAAGGCATCTTATTAAAAAGTGGATCACTGTCAATGGCACACTGAAAGCTGCACAGAGAGGAGCAGGATTCCTTGCAAGTGTCTATGGGTAAGGTGAGTGTGCTATATCCTCAATCTGCAGAGAAATTCTCATAGTAATAATTCCTGAAGAAAGAGGATCAAATGCTCATTTCCTGTCAAACCTTGTAAAGCTTTTGCTTGTTGGTAGGGCCCTAAATGTCACTTACTAATATGTTATAATAGTTTAACCCTTTGACTGTCGCAACCCCCAATCCTGAGGTGTCTCCTGGTGTCGCAAAATTTAAAAAAAAAAAAATTTTTTTTTTATGAAATGATAAGAGAATCTTTTCCCGATTGTAAAGACACCAAAAAAACGAAATATGATGGAAAACTGATGGAATTACGCTCTCGCGAAGTTAGCGACCTCGGCGATATTTACAAATCGGCGATTTCGCCCACTTTGAGCCCTACTTTCGGCTAATTCCATTATTCCAGTCAACCAAACTCATAGCTATTTCTTCAGAACTCTATTTTTGCCATCGGTTGAGTACAAGAAACTGCCCATTTACCGATTTCAACTACCCAATAACATGGTCAGAAATTTGCAATTTGGCCAATTTCACAAAAATTAAAAAATATGACAATTTCAAAATAAGGACCAGAATGAACAATGCAGACATTCCTGGCTCTAAAATAACATTTTCTTTGTTCATCAGTCATGTCTCCAGGCCCCTGTGATATTACTCTTGCTTATTAAATATTTTGAAATTTTATTCAAACAAAAAATAGAAGATTTACTGTTATGCAGACTACTGCAATACTGTAATAATTGTAAAAATTACATCAACCCATTCATGACTGCATATTAGAATGGTTATTTGGACATTTATTGGACAATGACATCATTTGTTTACTTTTGAACATCGGCAAAAATCAAACATTTCCCGTACTTTGTGCTCCATTTCCAGGTTCTTTTTATAGTAAAATTATCAAAATCACCTCTATTTCTATAATATAGTTTCCATTCTATCAAATGAGACCAAGAAAACGAGAATACAACCACAAATACTATACGAAAATAGACCACAAAGTTGGCATTTTAATTAAAAAAAACGGTCGGAGTTTTTTTTTTCTCATTATGCACTGCGTGCTCCAGGATTTTTTTTATATGGTGCACACTGACCACACAGACCCATTCTCTCACATGTGGGCCAACCAGCTTTCTCCTGCCTGATTTGAAGCCGCTAGAATTTATGAGTATATATACGTCAAACACGGTACCTCGTAAACGTATATATACGTATACGGACGCGACAGTCAAAGGGTTAATTTGGAATTCATAACTACTCCTTGACTAATGGGCTGCATCATGGATGTGTAGTGGGTGATATCTATGTTGCAATGACAGCCATTATTATTTATATTACGTTTATAAAGAAAGGCGGCTAAGGTTTATGACCACTACTCGACAGAACTTGGGCATTAATTTACATTTTACAATATACAGAATAAGAATTGTGCAAATTATTCCGGGAGATTACTACTGTAATAATAATAATTTGATTTCAGCATGATACAAAGTTTGGACAGAGCTGGGAAACATTTAGTTGTGCATGCAGAAAGCCCGTAGTTATTCAGAGCATTTCGGGCAAAAGTAGTAATATTACTTATGGTTGTGAAGCACTTTCGAGTCAACTGGTGGTTAATACTATTGAGTTACATCATGCACCTAGCCCAATGTTAACAAATAGCTGCCAGTACTGACAGCAGGGGTAAGGTTAGGTTATTTTAGATTGAGTTAAGAGTGTTTCATTAAGTTAGATTATTTTTTTAATGCATTTGCAGAACAAAATGTCTCAACTATAAAGCCAAATTAATATTGTACAGTTCAAACTATAATTACCTGCTTAAATCTGTCGAGTAGCGGTTGTATATTTGTACCAGAAAGGCTGTGAGAATTGTGTAAGTAGATGAACATCATGGTGGTCTGTTAAGTTTCAATTTAATCCACTGCACCAGGTCATTATTGCCACATTTTACCTGTAAACAACCAATCAGAGGTGAAAGCAAACCCCCAGTGTATATGTATGAGACAGAGACAGAGACATACATATACATATGTACATACATTGTGAGGCGTGGTCATCGACTGGGCTACAGGGACGTTGACCCCCAGAACACTCCAGGTATACATAACGTAATTTACACAGCATACATAACATTACAAACAATCATTTTATGTGCATGCATGAATGCATATACAGTGGACCCCCGCATAACGATCACCTCCCAATGCGACCAATTATGTAAGTGTATTTATATAAGTGCGTTTGTATGTGTATGTTTGGGGGTCTGAAATGGACTAATCTACTTCTCAATATTCCTTATGGGAACAAATTCGGTCAGTACTGGCACCTGTACATACTTCTGGAATGAAAAAATATCGTTAACCGGGGGTCCAATGTATGTATGTATGTATGTATGTATGTATGTATGTATGTATATATATATATATATATATATATATATATATATATATATATATATATATATATATATATATATATATATATATATATATATATATATATATATATATATATATATATATATATATATATATATATATATTTATATATATATATATATATATTTATATATATATATATATATATATATATTTATATATATATTTTTTTTTTTTTATTTTTTTTTTTTTTATTATCACACCGGCCGATTCCCACCAAGGCAGGGTGGCCCGAAAAAGAAAAACTTTCACCATCATTCACTCCATCACTGTCTTGCCAGAAGGGTGCTTTACACTACAGTTTTTAAACTGCAACATTAACCCCCTCCTTCAGAGTGCAGGCACTGTACTTCCCATCTCCAGGACTCAAGTCCGGCCTGCCGGTTTCCCTGAATCCCTTCATAAATGTTACTTTGCTCACACTCCAACAGCACGTCAAGTATTAAAAACCATTTGTCTCCATTCACTCCTATCAAACACGCTCACGCATGCCTGCTGGAAGTCCAAGCCCCTCGCACACAAAACCTCCTTTACCCCCTCCCTCCAACCCTTCCTAGGCCGACCCCTACCCCGCCTTCCTTCCACTACAGACTGATACACTCTTGAAGTCATTCTGTTTCGCTCCATTCTCTCTACATGTCCGAACCACCTCAACAACCCTTCCTCAGCCCTCTGGACAACAGTTTTGGTAATCCCACACCTCCTCCTAACTTCCAAACTACGAATTCTCTGCATTATATTCACACCACACATTGCCCTCAGACATGACATCTCCACTGCCTCCAGCCTTCTCCTCGCTGCAACATTCATCACCCACGCTTCACACCCATATAAGAGCGTTGGTAAAACTATACTCTCATACATTCCCCTCTTTGCCTCCAAGGACAAAGTTCTTTGTCTCCACAGACTCCTAAGTGCACCACTCACTCTTTTTCCCTCATCAATTCTATGATTCACCTCATCTTTCATAGACCCATCCGCTGACACGTCCACTCCCAAATATCTGAATACGTTCACCTCCTCCATACTCTCTCCCTCCAATCTGATATTCAATCTTTCATCACCTAATCCTTTTGTTATCCTCATAACCTTACTCTTTCCTGTATTCACCTTTAATTTTCTTCTTTTGCACACCCTACCAAATTCATCCACCAATCTCTGCAACTTCTCTTCAGAATCTCCCAAGAGCACAGTGTCATCAGCAAAGAGCAGCTGTGACAACTCCCACTTTGTGTGTGATTCTTTATCTTTTAACTCCACGCCTCTTGCCAAGACCCTCGCATTTACTTCTCTTACAACCCCATCTATAAATATATTAAACCACCACGGTGACATCACACATCCTTGTCTAAGGCCTACTTTTACTGGGAAAAAATTTCCCTCTTTCCTACATACTCTAACTTGAGCCTCACTATCCTCGTAAAAACTCTTCACTGCTTTCAGTAACCTACCTCCTACACCATACACTTGCAACATCTGCCACATTGCCCCCCTATCCACCCTGTCATACGCCTTTTCCAAATCCATAAATGCCACAAAGACCTCTTTAGCCTTATCTAAATACTGTTCACTTATATGTTTCACTGTAAACACCTGGTCCACACACCCCCTACCTTTCCTAAAGCCTCCTTGTTCATCTGCTATCCTATTCTCCGTCTTACTCTTAATTCTTTCAATTATAACTCTACCATACACTTTACCAGGTACACTCAACAGACTTATCCCCCTATAATTTTTGCACTCTCTTTTATCCCCTTTGCCTTTATACAAAGGAACTATGCATGCTCTCTGCCAATCCCTAGGTACCTTACCCTCTTCCATACATTTATTAAATAATTGCACCAACCACTCCAAAACTATATCCCCACCTGCTTTTAACATTTCTATCTTTATCCCATCAATCCCGGCTGCCTTACCCCCTTTCATTTTACCTACTGCCTCATGAACTTCCCCCACACTCACAACTGGCTCTTCCTCACTCCTACAAGATGTTATTCCTCCTTGCCCTATACACGAAATCACAGCTTCCCTATCTTCATCAACATTTAACAATTCCTCAAAATATTCCTTCCATCTTCCCAATACCTCTAACTCTCCATTTAATAACTCTCCTCTCCTATTTTTAACTGACAAATCCATTTGTTCTCTAGGCTTTCTTAACTTGTTAATCTCACTCCAAAACTTTTTCTTATTTTCAACAAAATTTGTTGATAACATCTCACCCACTCTCTCATTTGCTCTCTTTTTACATTGCTTCACCACTCTCTTAACTTCTCTCTTTTTCTCCATATACTCTTCCCTCCTTGCATCACTTCTACTTTGTAAAAACTTCTCATATGCTAACTTTTTCTCCCTTACTACTCTCTTTACATCATCATTCCACCAATCGCTCCTCTTCCCTCCTGCACCCACTTTCCTGTAACCACAAACTTCTGCTGAACACTCTAACACTACATTTTTAAACCTACCCCATACCTCTTCGACCCCATTGCCTATGCTCTCATTAGCCCATCTATCCTCCAATAGCTGTTTATATCTTACCCTAACTGCCTCCTCTTTTAGTTTATAAACCTTCACCTCTCTCTTCCCTGATGCTTCTATTCTCCTTGTATCCCATCTACCTTTTACTCTCAGTGTCGCTACAACTAGAAAGTGATCTGATATATCTGTGGCCCCTCTATAAACATGTACATCCTGAAGTCTACTCAACAGTCTTTTATCTACCAATACATAATCCAACAAACTACTGTCATTTCGCCCTACATCATATCGTGTATACTTATTTATCCTCTTTTTCTTAAAATATGTATTACCTATAACTAAACCCCTTTCTATACAAAGTTCAATCAAAGGGCTCCCATTATCATTTACACCTGGCACCCCAAACTTACCTACCACACCCTCTCTAAAAGTTTCTCCTACTTTAGCATTCAAGTCCCCTACCACAATTACTCTCTCACTTGGTTCAAAGGCTCCTATACATTCACTTAACATCTCCCAAAATCTCTCTCTCTCCTCTGCATTCCTCTCTTCTCCAGGTGCATACACGCTTATTATGACCCACTTCTCGCATCCAACCTTTACTTTAATCCACATAATTCTTGAATTTACACATTCATATTCTCTTTTCTCCTTCCATAACTGATCATTTAACATTACTGCTACCCCTTCCTTTGCTCTAACTCTCTCAGATACTCCAGATTTAATCCCATTTGTTTCCCCCCACTGAAACTCTCCTACCCCCTTCAGCTTTGTTTCGCTTAGGGCCAGGACATCCAACTTCTTTTCATTCATAACATCAGCAATCATCTGTTTCTTGTCATCCGCACTACATCCACGCACATTTAAGCAACCCAGTTTTATAAAGTTTTTCTTCTTCTCTTTTTTAGTAATTGTATACAGGAGAAGGGGTTACTAGCCCATTGCTCCCGGCATTTTAGTCGCCTCATACGACACGCATGGCTTACGGAGGAAAGATTCTTTTCCACTTCCCCATGGACAATAGAAGAAATAAAAAAGAACAAGAGCTATTTAGAAAAAGGAGAAAAACCTAGATGTATGTATATATATATATGCATGTGCGTGTCTGTGAAGTGTGACCAAAGTGTAAGTAGGAGTAGCAAGATATCCCTGTTATCTTAGCGTGTTTATGAGACAGAAAAAGAAACCAGCAATCCTACCATCATGCAAAACAGTTACAGGTTTTTGTTTCACAGTCATCTGGCAGGACGGTAGTACTTCCCTGGGTGGTTGCTGTCTACCAACCTACTACCTATATATTCATATATATATATATATTCATATATATATATATATATATATATATATTCATATATATTCATATATATATATATATATATATATATATATATATATATATATATATATATATATATATATATATATATTATTTTCTTATTAACACACTGGCTGATTCCCACCAAGGCAGGGTGGCCCAAAAAAGAAAAACTTTCACCATCATTCACTCCATCACTGTCTTGCCAGAAGGGTGCTTTACACTACAGTTTTTAAACTGCAACATGAATGGAGACAAGTGGTTTTTAATACTTGACATGCTGTTGGAGTGTGAGCAAAGTAACATTTATGAAGGGGTTCAGGGAAACCGGCAGGCTGGACTTGAGTCCTGGAGATGGGAAGTACAGTGCCTGCACTCTGAAGGAGGGGTGTTAATGTTGCAGTTTAAAAACTGTAGTGTAAAGCACCCTTCTGGCAAGACAGTGATGGAGTGAATGATGGTGGTGAAAGTTTTTCTTTTTCGGGCCACCCTGCCTTGGTGGGAATCAGCCAGTGTGGTAATAAAAAAAAAAAAATATATATATATATATAATATATATATATATATATATATATATATATATATATATATATATATATATATATATATATATATTACTATTATTATTATTATTTTTTTATTGTCACACTGGCCGATTCCCACCAAGGCAGGGTGGCCCGAAAAACAAAAACTTTCACCATCATTCACTCCATCACTGTCTAGCCAGAAGGGTGCTTTACACTACAGTTTTTAAACTGCAACACTAACACCCCTCCTTCAGAGTGCAGGCACTGTACTTTCCATCTCCTGGACTCAAGTCCGGCCTGCCGGTTTCCCTGAATCCCTTCATAAATGTTACTTTGCTCACACTCCAACAGCACGTCAAGTATTAAAAACCATTTGTCTCCATTCACTCCTATCAAACACGCTCACGCATGCCTGCTGGAAGTCCAAGCCCCTCGCACACAAAACCTCCTTTACCCCCTCCCTCCAACCTTTCCTAGGCCGACCCCTACCCCACCTTCCTTCCACTACAGACTGATACACTCTTGAAGTCACTCTGTTTCGCTCCATTCTCTCTACATGTCCGAACCACCTCAACAACTCTTCCTCAGCCCTCTGGACAACAGTTTTGGTAATCCCGCACCTCCTCCTAACTTCCAAACTACGAATTATCTGCATTATATTCACACCACACATTGCCCTCAGACATGATATCTCCACTGCCTCCAGCCTTCTCCTCACTGCAACATTCATCACCCATGCATCACACCCATAAAAGAGCGTTGGTGAAACTATACTCTCATACATTCCCCTCTTTGCCTCCAAGGACAAAGTTCTTTGTCTCCACAGACTCCTAAGTGCACCACTCACCCTTTTCCCCTCATCAATTCTATGATTCACCTTATCTTTCATAGACCCATCCGCTGACACGTCCACTCCCAAATATTTCAATACATTCACCTCCATACTCTCTCCTTCCAATCTGATATCCAATCTTTCATCACCTAATCTTTTTGTTATCCTCATTACCTTACTCTTTCCAGTATTCACTTTTAATTTTCTTCTTTTACACACCCTACCAAATTCATCCACCAATCACTGCAGCTTCTCTTCAGAATCTCCCAAGAGCACAGTGTCATCAGCAAAGAGCAACTGTGACAACTCCCACTTTATGTGTGATTCTTTATCTTTTAACTCCACGCCTCTTGCCAAGACCCTCGCATTTACTTCTCTTACAACCCCATCTATAAATATATTAAACAACCACGGTGACATCACACATCCTTGTCTAAGGCCTACTTTTACTGGGAAATAATTTCCCTCTTTCCTACATACTCTAACTTGAGCCTCACTATCCTCGTAAAAACTCTTCACTGCTTTCAGTAACCTACCTCCCACACCATACACCTGCAACATCTGCCACATTGCCCCCTATCCACCCTGTCATATGCCTTTTCCAAATCCATAAATGCCACAAAGACCTCTTTAGCCTTATCTAAATACTGTTCACTTATATGTTTCACTGTAAACACCTGGTCCACACACCCCCTACCTTTCCTAAAGCCTCCTTGTTCATCTGCTATCCTATTCTCCGTCTTACTCTTAATTCTTTCAATAATAACTCTACCATACACTTTACCAGGTATACTCAACAGACTTATCCCCCTATAATTTTTGCACTCTCTTTTGTCCCCTTTGCCTTTATACAAAGGAACTATGCATGCTCTCTGCCAATCCCTAGGTACCTTACCCTCTTCCATACATTTATTAAATAATTGCACCAACCATTCCAAAACTATATCCCCACCTGCTTTTAACATTTCTATCTTTATCCCATCAATCCCGGCTGCCTTACCCCCTTTCATTTTACCTACTGCCTCACGAACTTCCCCCACACTCACACTGGCTCTTCCTCACTCCTACAAGATGTTGTTCCTCCTTGCCCTATACACGAAATCACAGCTTCCCTATCTTCATCAACATTTAACAATTCCTCAAAATATTCCCTCCATCTTCCCAATACCTCTAACTCTCCATTTAATAACTCTCCTCTCCTATTTTTAACTGACAAATCCATTTGTTCTCTAGGCTTCCTTAACTTTTTTATCTCACTCCAAAACTTTTTATTATTTTCAACAAAATTTGCTGATAACATCTCACCCACTCTCTCATTTGCTCTCTTTTTACATTGCTTCACCACTCTCTTAACCTCTCTCTTTTTCTCCATATACTCTTCCCTCCTTGCATCACTTCTACTTTGTAAAAACTTCTCATATGCTAACTTTTTCTCCCTTACTACTCTCTTTACATCATCATTCCATCAATCGCTCCTCTTCCCTCCCGCACCCACTTTCCTGTAACCACAAACTTCTGCTGTACACTCTAACACTACATTTTTAAACCTACCCCATACCTCTTCGACCCCATTGCCTATGCTCTCATTAGCCCATCTATCCTCCAATAGCTGTTTATATCTAACCCTAACTGCCTCCTCTTTTAGTTTATAAACCTTCACCTCTCTCTTCCCTGATGCTTCTATTCTCCTTGTATCCCATCTACCTTTTACTCTCAGTGTAGCTACAACTAGAAAGTGATCTGATATATCTGTGGCCCCTCTATAAACAATGTACATCCTGAAGTCTACTCAACAGTCTTTTATCTACCAATACATTATTCAACAAACTACTATCATTTTGCCCTACATCATATCTTGTATACTTATTTATCCTCTTTTTCTTAAAATATGTATTACCTATACAAAGTTCAATCAATGGGCTCCCATTTTCATTTACACCTGGCACCCCAAACTTACCTACCACACCCTCTCTAAAAGTTTCTCCTACTTTAGCATTCAGGTCCCCTACCACAATTACTCTCTCACTTGGTTCAAAGGCTCCTATACATTCACTTAACATCTCCCAAAATCTCTCTCTCTCCTCTACATTCCTCTCTTCTCCAGGTGCATACACGCTTATTATGACCCACTTTTTGCATCCAACCTTTACTTTAATCCACATAATTCTTGAATTTACACATTCATATTCTCTTTTCTCCTGCCATAACTGATCCTTCAATATTACTGCTACCCCTTCCTTTGCTCTAACTCTTTCAGATACTCCAGATTTAATCCCATTTATTTCCCCCCACCGAAACTCCCCTACCCCCTTCAGCTTTGTTTCGCTTAGGGCCAGGACATCCAACTTCTTTTCATTCATAACATCAGCAATCATCTGTTTCTTGTCATCCGCACTACATCCACGCACATTCAAGCATCCCAGTTTTATAAAGTTTTTCTTCTTCTCTTTTTTAGCAAATATCTACAGGAGAAGGGGTTACTAGCCCATTGCTCCCGGCATTTTAGTCGCCTCATACAACACGCATAGCTTACGGAGGAAAGATTCTTTTCCACTTCCCCATGGCCAATAGAAGAAATAAAGAAGAACAAGAGCTATTTAGAAAAAGGAGAAAAACCTAGATGTATGTATATATATATGTATGTGCGTGTCTGTGAAGTGTGACCAGAGTGTAAGTAGGAGTAGCAAGATATCCCTGTTATATATATATATATATATATATATATATATATATATATATATATATATATACAGTGGACCCCCGCATAACGATCACCTCCGAATGCGACCAATTATGTAAGTGTATTTATGTAAGTGCGTTTGTAAGTGTATGTTTGGGGGTCTGAAATGGACTAATCTACTTCACAATATTCCTTATGGGAACAAATTCGGTCAGTACTGGCACCTGAACATACTTCTGGACTGAAAAAATATCATTAACCGGGGGTCCACTGTATATATATATATATATATATATATATATATATATATATATATATATATATATATATATATATATATATATATATATACATATATTATATATATATATATATATATATATATATATATATAATATATATATATATATATATATTGTATATAATATATACTATAAATAAAATATTATATTATATATGTGTATATTATATATATATATATATTACATATATATATATGTATTATATATATATATATATTATATATATTATAAATATTAATATATATATATCTTATATATATATATAATATATATATATATAATATATAATATATATATATATATCTGGTTCTTAGTATATAATGAACCATTTCCAGCAGGAGTCATGACAAGCATCAAGGAATCAAGGACCACAGTGTCAATGCAGTAACTTAATTACTAAGTCACTTTGACTAGTTATTTTGGGTTATCCTGGGTAATTTACACACGCTACTGTGTAAGCCAATTTCAATCACCCAAAACTTGCTTAAACTGTACCTTAATGAACTTAATGTAGTAGTATGTAGCGAGCGTGGCCTTCTTACACTGTCTTGTAACTCAGTGTAGAGGTGAGTGTTATCTATCTTATACAATATCTCAGTGTAGAGGTAACCTATATCACTCTCTTATTTACCCCTATCTCACCTATGGAATTTGTGCATGGGGCTCAACAAGTAACCATCTCAGACCACTAATTACCCAACAAAAGGCTGCAGTTAGAATGATAACAAATTCTCACTATAGGCAGCACACTCCACCAATATTCAATACACTAAACCTCCTCACCATACAAAACATCCATACTTACTACTGCACCTATTACATACATAGAACACTTAACTCTGATATTAACCCTCCCCTCAAACATCTCCTTGCCAACCTCAACAGAACACATGACCATAACACAAGGCACAGATCACTCTTTGATGTTCCTCGTGTCCATCTCACACTATGTAAAAACTCAATGCACATAAAAGGCCCTAAAATCTGGAATTCATTACCTGTAAATATAAAAGAAACACTACCTGTTTATAAATTCAAGTCTCTTCTCAAAGATCACTTACTCACCCAAAACCAAATAAATACTGAATAACTGAACCTTATAAATTGTATATCTTAAATGTTTCTCACAATTATATCACATAAATGTTAAACCTAAAACCCAATCTAACTTTAGTATTTTTTAAATACACTACCTAACAGAATACTCCATTCTAGTGAATGTACAACAATGCATACAACCATATGACCTGTCTTTGTAATACTCACTTGTGCTTTATAGTAACCTGTTTACATTAATGTTTTATCACTGATTTCATCATTGCTTAGTTAATCTTAAGTTAATTTTAAGCCAGCCCGTAATGCTATGCATAGTATAAGTGGCTTTGGCATACTGCTCTTACCTGTATTTGTTGTACCTCTGTATGTGTGCTCAAATTTTTAAATAAATAAATAAATAAATAAATAAAAACCTGGAGTTTACCTGGAGAGAGTTCCGGGGGTCAACGCCCCCCGCGGCCCGGTCTGTGACCAGGCCTCAGTGTCATGTATGATACAAAAGCTAAGTAGAGGTAGCAGTGTCATATATTTTATGATACACTAGCTAAGTTAGGTTACCTAGACTTGGCAATGTTTGTCAGGAAACAGGACAAGTGTTTCCTGACAAGGTCTTAGTCATATAATAACCCACAGCTGGAGCTTTTGGTCATCTGACCGAGGCCTTCTGCTGGCTTACACACCCCACCCCTTTAAAAATAATGATTATGATATAACTACTGTGTAATAGCTCAGTGGAAAAATGTCATGTGTCTGATACAATGTAGACGAATGGTTCAGGGAACCAATAAGTTGATAAATTAGACACATGTGCAACACCTGGGTATCTTTAATGAGGAAATATTTCCTCATTAAAGATACCCAGGTGTTGCACATGTGTCTAATTTATCATGTGATTCAATCTCAGTACAGAGGTGAATGTCATGTAGTTTAATACAATATCAATACAGCGGTGACAGTGTCATGTAAGTTGATACAATCTTCAAACACTAATAATATAAACATGACCAGTCATGGTAGACTCACTTCACTCACCTCAACTACACTACTAACATTAAAGAAAGTGTGAAGTGACTGCAATTTGTTTTTCTTTCATTTGTGACACATTTGAAATAGAATATGAAAAAGAAGAGAGAAAACAGCACTAAAATAACTAACTTTCCTTATAACTAAATAGCGAGTACAACAATCCATTTTCTTTGTCAGTTTTTTTTTTTTTTTTAGGTAAAATTAAAGATGTTTATTTCCCTAAATTACATTGGTTGGTTTTTACAGTTTTTTATATTTATGGATTATTTATAGTTTTAGGAAACTACCATATTAAATATGCTAACGAAAGCCAACTGTCATGAAATATATATATATATATATATATATATATATATATATATATATATATATATATATATATATATATATATATATATATTATATTTCCCACGGATCATACAGGGCTCTCTGCTTTATTAATACCTTTATTATAACTCTTCAGTAATACTTAATAAGTGCTAAACCAAAACTATTTTTAACTATATCAACAGTGTACTGCTGTATTAAATTTTCCTAATAAAACGTCAGTTTCATTTATTAAAAATTAAAATTAAAATTAAAATTCTTTATTTCTCTATTGATATTACAATGTGGGGTTTACATATTATAAATATTATTGCATATTATAAATTATATATTACAAATAGCTGGTATTTTCCCCTCCCACCTTGGGATCGATACCATGCCTAACCCTTCTAGGGTAGGGTAGGTGCCTGAGCCCGAGCCTTTAGCTCATAAGACTGTCATTCCCATTTACCCCCTTGGGGCGGGGATGGCAGACCAGAGAGGCCTAGCTTGTGGCTAGGCCTGGGGACAGTTGGTCCCAAAGATGAGGAGGTACTTGTGCCTCCTGCCATGGGAGACTTAGGTCTCAGACACTCCCTAAAGAGGGAGCCAAGGCCGGGCCACCACTTGGAAAAGGCCCAGGCCGGGAGAATACCGGCTAATCTTTAATAATAATAATAATAATCCCACCTTGGGAAGACCTGACAATTCATGGTTGGTCTTTCCTACTGTCATGTACTAAAGCTTACTTGGTGGCACGAGTTTCATGTTCACTCTTTCATCACCACCAGTGGTAAAAAGTCACTTTTCTTTTGGGTTTTCCTAGGAAAATTACACTGTGATAATTGTACCTATGCCTAAATCAACTTACTTCTCATGCTGTTGCAATGTATACTGATGGTTGTAAGCCCCATGTTGGTCTTGGATAAGCATCAATTTTTCCTTATAAAATCATCCGAGGTCATATACTCGACTAGTCCAGTGTTTTCACAGCAAAATTATATGCGATTCTCATAGCTGTCGTGCACGTTATTCTTAGCTGTGTCTAACTATCACAGTTTATTACATTGTGACTGTCCAGAGTCTCCACTCCCATCATCCCGACCTCCTTCCTATACAACTTTTGGTTATGACGATTTTCTAGTTAATGCAAAGACGTCAGTTTTTATGGGTCCCTGGAGACGTTGCTGGACACGTTGGTGTTGAGGGTCCCTGGACACGTTGGTGTTGAAGGTCCCTGGACACGTTGGTGTTGAAGGTCCCTGGACACGTTGGTGCTGAAGGTCCCTGGACACGTTGGTGTTGAAGGTCCCTGGACACGTCGGTGTTGAAGGTCCCTGGACACGTCGGTGTTGAAGGTCCCTGGACACGTTGGTGTTGAAGGTCCCTGGACACGTCGGTGTTGAGGGTTCCTGGACACGTCGGTGTTGAAGGTCCCTGGACACGTCAGTGTTGAAGGTCCCTGGACACGTCGGTGTTGAGGGTTCCTGGACAGGTCGGTGTTGAAGGTCCCTGGACACGTCGGTGTTGAAGGTCCCTGGTCACGTTGGTGTCGAGGGTCCCTGGACACGTCGGTGTTGAGGGTTCCTGGACACGTCGGTGTTGAAGATTCCTGGACACGTCGGTGTTGAAGGTCCTTGGATACGTTGGTGTTGAGGGTCCCTGGACACATCGGTGTTGAAGGTCCCTGGACACTTTCGTGTTGAAGGTCCCTAGACACGTCGGTGTTGAGGGTCTCTGGACACGTTGATGTTGAGGGTCTCTGGACACATTGGTGTTATAGGTCCCTGGACACGTCGATGTTGAGGGTCCCTGGACACATTGGTGTTGAGGGTCCCTGGATACGTTGGTGTTGAAAGCCCCTGGACACGTTGATCTTGAAGGTCCCTGGACACATCGATGTTGAGGGTCCTTTGACACATTGGTGTTGTAGATCCCTAGACACGTCGGTGTTGAGGGTCCCTGGACACGTTGGTGTTGAAGGTCCCTGGACACGTTGGTGTTGTAGGTCCCTGGACAAGTTGGTGTTGAGGATCCCTGGACACTTTGGTGTTGAGGATCCCTGGACACTTCGATATTGAGGGCTTCCTGTACACGTGAGTGTTCAGGGGCCCTGGGCACGTCGGCGTTCAGACTCGGCTTCTCGATCAGCTTTTCATGACCTCCCAATGTCCCACAGGAATTTTCCTCACACAGACTACTTTTTCAGTGATCTCTGAACAATTTCACAACTGCTAGCAACAAAGTTGATCCGAATTGGCCCACAAAAAATTCTTTTCTGTCCAACTGCTTTTAGGTTTCTGGACATCTTCCCACAGTTGTATAAGCCACACTCGCCTCATTCACGGACACCTCGTGTGAAAATACCCAGCACCACTCTACATGGATTGTCGGATTGCTCTGTCAATTCACCCTATCTTAATAGATTGTCCAATCTACCAGCAGGCATGCAGAATTCACTTCCGTCATCTCCACTGCAGCAACACACTCTAACTACATGTTCTGAAAAGGAGTTCGAAATTGTAGGGCAATTTATACACATAGAGTTCCTACATAGCTTTAGTCGAACACGCGATGTGTCAAAGAGATACTTATTTCTTGCACTGTGTCTGTGTTCTGTTGTGGCTCTCCAGGAAGAGTCAATACACTGGGTTGAAGTTTGTTCTGAGTGCTCTGTGTATATAAAATGCACGTTAATAAGTGTAGATGTGTTGCTCATTTAATAAGTCGAGAATTTTAAACAGTGAGAGGGAAGGGGTGTGTTGCCTGCAACATGAATGCTCTTGACACGGGTGGGATGGCTCTCTCATGCTCTTGACACGGGTGGGATGGCTCTTTCGTGCTCCTGACACGGGTGGGATGGCTCTCTCATGCTCTTGACACGGGCGGGATGGCTCTTTCGTGCTCTTGACACGGGTGGGATGGCTCTCTCATGCTCTTGACACGGGCGGGATGGCTCTTTCGTGCTCCTGACACGGTTGGAATGGCTCTTCCATGCTCTTGACATGGCTGGAATGGCTCAGGACTTATGCATTATTCCTTTTGAAAATTTTGATTTTGGGAGTTATTATGAAAAAATAATAAATTTTTACTTTCGCAACGAATACATTGAGAGACAACACAGTAAGTGCCCGGGGCCCAAGACTGTTCAATTGCCTCCCAGCCTACATAAGGGGGATTACCAATAGACCCCTGGCTGTCTTTAAGAAGGCACTGGACAGGCACCTAAAGTCAGTACCTGACCAACCGGGCTGTGGTTCGTATGTCAGCTTGCGTGCTGTCAGTAATAACAGCCTGGTTGATCAGACCCTGATCCACCATGATGCCTGGTCTCAGACCGAGCCGCGGGGACGTTGACCCCCGAAACCCTCTCCAGGTAAACTCTAGGTACGTCAGAGCCAGTCAGTATACAGGGTGGGCCAAAAGTAAGCTTACAGTTGTTTTCACTATTTGTTCAAGTTTTCGATTTAATTTATCCAAACCATAATTCCAAACCAGTATTCCAATACTAAAGCAATATTGGAAGTGTGAAAATGCCGAGCAGGTGTAGGAGTTAAGTGCATACCTACTAAGTGTAAGCCTACTTTTGGCCCACCCTGTAGAGTATTGAGTGTTGCAACACGTCAGCAACGTAAACAAAGACGCACCATTCCCATATCCACCGCAGACGGAGTAAGGTTTAGTTATGCTATTTTAGGTTGGGTTACGTTGGATTTCCTTGGGTTGGATTACGTTTCTTACCATTTCCAACAGTAACAGCCTAGTTGATCAGGCCCTGATCCACCGCGAGGCCTGGTCACAGGGGCGTTGACCCCCCCCAACCCTTTCCAGGTCTCCAGGTATATTAGGGTAGAGATTTTCAGTCAGTTCAAATTAGGACCTGATATCCTAGTTTTTCATCCTTCAACCATGCCATTTATGGTTATTATATTAACAAAAGCGCTAAACCCATATGGGACCTACAGCAGCCTCAACTAGAGCCCAGGTACATTATTGTGGTGAGTGATGGTGAATGAGACATGTACAGTACATGGGTATATTTATTGCCGATATGTCTGGCCTTCACAACGGACTTCTTCAGTAGAATGAAAAAGCGAAGACAATAGGAGTAGTTCTGAGGTGATCAGTTCCTCAGCCTTGGTAGGAGGTGGTGAGTTTCGTTAGAGTATCTCAGTAAAGAGGTAAATAAGGAAGACCCATTTCCTCTACACAACCAGGAGACAGAGGGAAAGGCTGTGGATCCAGGGAATTGGAGTGACCCTCCCTAATCTTGGTTAGAATGTGAGTGCCTCTCATTTCTCCTACCCTGATGACCTCCACGGATTAAGCGACCTCACAAATGCTAATAATAATCTTTTTTAAATAAACTGGTTATTTGGTTGATTGACTAGGTTTAAAGTCTATCTCAACTACTGGATCACTACGACAAGGTCCTAAATGCACTAGAAGACAAAAAGAATGCAGATGTAATATATACAGACTTTGCAAAAGCCTTCGACAAGTGTGACCATGGCGTAATAGCGCACAAAATGCGCGCTAAAGGAATAACAGGAAAAGTCGGTCGATGGATCTATAATTTCCTTACTAACAGAACACAGAGAGTAGTCGTCAACAGAGTAAAGTCCGAGGCAGCTACGGTGAAAAGCTCTGTTCCACAAGGCACAGTACTAGCTCCCATCTTGTTCCTCATCCTCATATCCGACATAGACAAGGATGTCAGCCACAGCACCGTGTCTTCCTTTGCAGATGACACCCGAATCTGCATGACAGTGTCTTCCATTGCAGACACTGCAAGGCTCCAGGCGGACATCAACCAAATCTTTCAGTGGGCTGCAGAAAACAATATGAAGTTCAACGATGAGAAATTTCAATTACTCAGATATGGTAAACATGAGGAAATTAAATCTTCATCAGAGTACAAAACAAATTCTGGCCACAAAATAGAGCGAAACACCAACGTCAAAGACCTGGGAGTGATTATGTCGGAGGATCTCACCTTCAAGGACCATAACATTGTATCAATCGCATCTGCTAGAAAAATGACAGGATGGATAATGAGAACCTTCAAAACTATGGAGGCCAAGCCCATGATGACACTCTTCAGGTCACTTGTTCTATCTAGGCTGGAATATTGCTGCACTCTAACAGCACCTTTCAAGGCAGGTGAAATTGCCGACCTAGAAAATGTACAGAGAACTTTCACGGCGCGCATAACGGAGATAAAACACCTCAATTACTGGGAGCGCTTGAGGTTTCTAAACCTGTATTCCCTGGAACGCAGGAGGGAGAGATACATGATTATATACACCTGGAAAATCCTAGAGGGACTAGTACCGAACTTGCACACGAAAATCACTCACTACGAAAGCAAAAGACTTGGCAGACGATGCACCATCCCCCCAATGAAAAGCAGGGGTGTCACTAGCACGTTAAGAGACCATACAATAAGTGTCAGGGGCCCGAGACTGTTCAACTGCCTCCCAGCACACATAAGGGGGATTACCAACAGACCCCTGGCAGTCTTCAAGCTGGCACTGGACAAGCACCTAAAGTCAGTTCCTGATCAGCCGGGCTGTGGCTCGTACGTTGGTTTGCGTGCAGCCAGCAGCAACAGCCTGGTTGATCAGGCGCTGATCCACCAGGAGGCCTGGTCACAGACCGGGCCGCGGGGGCATTGACCCCCGAAACTCTCTCCAGGTAAACACGAGCGTCATTAAGGCTGCACGTAACCTGACACGATCAGGAGCTGTGACTCAACCCCTGCAACCACATATAGGTGAGTACCTAGTATAGAGACGAAAGTTAACTCAGTGGATTTAAACTGATACAAGCTTCTGTATGTACACTGAGATATCTCTCTTTCTCGAAGAGACAGAGAGAGAGAGAGAGAGAGAGGAAGGAATGGGGATACATAGATCAAATATTATTCTTAAGGCTTCGTGTACTGTCTTTGTCTATACTCACCTCCACCTCCTCCCACTCGGCACCTACTGCAACATTTAAGTAATCAATAATAGCTGTGGTCGTCTTATTTTCCCATGGAGGTTTTTCATCTCTTTATGTGGCCATTATCATTATTATTATTATTATTATAATCTCGGGGAGCGCTAAACCCGTAGGATTATACAGCGCATGTGGGGGGTAGAATGGAAAGTATTCAGGTTTAATTCAGGGAACTGGAGCACAGATTCAATTCCCTAGATCAAGAGCCCCTCACCAGCGTCATGGAACCTCCCATGAGGGGACCATTATCATGTTAGAAAGAGTCAGTGGAGTTTCATTCTTTTCCGTATAGACATTTTCTATATTTTTTTTTCTGGTAACTGCAACGTAGTTAGTTGATGTAAGTTTATTCAGGTATACACATATACAATTACATAGATTATCATACATAGCAGCATATGATTAGAGAACCTGGGATAACTTAAAAAAAGTCAGAGAGAGAGTGACTTATTTCCATTGGAGTCCTTTGAGATAAGAAAACTTTTAAATTGTTGTATAACTTTTTCTTCATATACATCTATAGTGAACGATGTCGAGTGTTCACAGCTACGTATTACTTAAATATTTTTTTGCTACATTATAACATGTAAGATTTTAGTTTTATATATATATATATATATATATATATATATATATATATATATATATATATATATATATATATATATATATATATATATATATATATTATGCAACCCAGTCCTCTCCTGTAAGGCGGACTGTCGAAAGTCATGGGAGCATATCATGTGTCCACACACTGAGCTCCAATACTGGCTAAGCAAGTCAGGGGTAACTGAAAATTATCAGCGAAGTCAAATGGACACATCGTGGGAATATTTTTGAGGTTATTTAAACGTGGCGGGGTTGTGGTCACGTGAGTGAACGCCATATTGGATGTGTACAGATGAGCCAGGGAGCCAGAGCCACCCATCGCGCACCCTACACTCACATAATTACTCTCTTTTCTATAATGTAAAAGCATCTAGGTTGCAGGTAAGCCCGTCGCCGTCTTTGTGAATGTATGACCACCATGTGTAATATAATGAGAAGTTGGAAAAGAGGCCGAGTAACGTATAAAGTGTGGAGGAACGCAATAGTTGCCAGGTTAGTGCCTGCGACCTGTCTGCCTCGGCCATTGACAATCGTTTGCGCGTCTCACTGAATTTTTCCTCAGGATTTGCGGCTGCGGGGTAGGTGGGATCAACTCGGGGACTTGTCTCCAGCACCACCACGGCTAGAAACTGTTTGTTGGCAGCAGACGAGGTAGAAAAGTGCGCAGGAGGAGAGTAGCAGAGGCGGCGGACCCGGGGAGTTGGAGTGGGGCCGTCGACGTCCCACCATTTGCAAGTCTTGCCAGCACAGCTACACACAGCCGCCCTCCCCACCCTCATATCACCACCTCTACATGATGCCCACGAGCACCCATACATCCTGCACACGAGGCACGTAAAGTGGGCGAGATCTGGAAGGGGGTATTGAGGCTGGTATTCCCTTGATGGAGGATGTAGGGGGTCGTCCTCGTCCAGCAAGGGGCCGTCCTCCTGCAATGTTGCATCTTGCATGCTTCTACCTCCTCTTTCATGCGCCTCTAGGGGTCGGTGCTCACCTGTTGAGCTTGTTGCAAGATTCTAACCACCTTCTTGTAAGGGGTTTTATTACTCTACTGAGAGTGACTCACAGTTAACTGATTCCCACTTCTGGGGAATATTGCACAATTTAATTTTAACAACAGTCTCTTGTTGCAAACTCTGCAGTTTTTTTTATATAACAGAGTTTAAATATTCTGAATACTTCAGTTTAGCGGTACCAAATGTGTACATCAAACTTCATCCATTTCTTATAAAGCTAAATAAGCTTTATTGAAGTTTATTTTACAGATTTTTACACACTGCTGATTTAAGTTAATGCAGTGTTTGCATTAAGCACATTGTTATAGGTCTAGTGATGAATTATGAAGACTTACTATTATTATTATTATTATAATTAAGCAAATCCTGGGGTCCATATGGATGAGATGTCTTTAATAACATTGGATAAGGGAAATAACTTCAATTTATGCTGTGTACATATACACAGGCCAAGATAGGGACTCTAACTTATTCTGAAAAGTTTTTATTAGAGAAAGGCACTGTATGGCTTAGCACTTCCCCATAAATAGGAATTTTATTATAAAAAATGTGTAGACAATTAAGAACATATTACAGAATGATGGTATTAGGATTGGAGGTTTAATTCTTTATGGTTGCCAGGGATTATATAGGAACAGGAGCATTGCAGTAGGTCATTTGGCTCATACTAGGCAGATCCTTTTTAAACCCAACCCTTCAAACTGGTATGCATGTCCAACCTATTTTGAAGCTGCCCAAGGTTCTAGCTTTAGTCTGTACTTGGCAGATTTGTTCCCCTCATCTAAAACTCCTCTTTCCAAACCAGTATTTTGCTATATTTTTTGCAAATTTAAATTTATACAACTTTAATCCATTGTTTTAAGTTATTTCACAGAGATTCTTAGTACCCTGTTTAGACTGTATTCTTTATTTATACATGTCTTCCACTTGCATATTTCAATCATAGCTTTGCTCATTCTGGGTCTTTTAAGAGTGCAGATTCAACGCTCTTTGTCTCTGTATGAAAGATTCCTTATACAGTGGATTAATTTTGTCATCCTCCTTTATGTTCTCTAATGAATTTATATTCATCCTGTGGAATAGGCAAAACAACTGTGTGGCATAATCCAAATTAGGCCTTCCTAATGATGTGCAGAGCTATGGAATAACCTTTGGACTTATTTGCTTATACTTCAGAGTAAATTCAACCAATGTTAGCCATATTACAGTCTTTGGTACTGCCATCTTAACTTCATATTTTTGTTTCCTGTCCTCCAAGTTCTTTTCACACACTGTGTGATCGAGTTCTATATTAGCTTATAAGTGCTAGAATTACAGTATTTTAATTCCCGAATATAAGGACTTGACACTTTTCAACACTGAACTTCAGCTGTCTCTTTTTTCAGATCCTGATATTAACCTGTCATAGTCATTCAGAAATTCATTGGTATCTTCCTCTGCATTTGTCAGCCTAATTTTGTATTGTCAGCTAGTTTATTCATGTCATTTTTTTATTCAGAATGATGCTAGTGACTGGTTTCCATTATGATAAAATAACAAAAAGGCACAATACTGTGGTCTTACCCCTGTTTATACAACCTTTGCTGCCAGTTTATGTGTGTCTGAGTCCATACAAATTTTTCCTCTTATAATATGTGCTGCTGCTCTCTTTAACAGTCTTCTCTGTGAGACTTTATCCAAAGCTTACTGAAATCTGGATAGATAATACATGCTGTATTATGGTTTACTGTGTACATTGAATTACATCTTTTAAGAGAACATCTGGAGATATGTGGCTGTCTACTCTAAACAGCTGCCTACATGAGAAATTATAATTAACAGCAATGATTCAGAATTGTCACTAGTAACTGACTACATTCACCATTGCAGTTTTGTGGATTGCTCATAGAGTGATCATTCACAGAATGAGCCTTTTCTTATGTAGCTCCTAGATTGTTTGACAGATTGCCAATGTCTGTTTATGCTTTTAACTCGCAGTTGAGAGCACATCTCATTTCCAGAACTTATGATCCTGATGATCATACTGTTACTTTTGAACATAAACTGTAGTATTTCTTCATCGCTGTTGCATTTATGGCTTGGTGTACTCAGGTTCACTTCTCCCTTCAAGGGATGTGCCTTGATGCCAGTAAAGGGCTCTTGGTCCATGGAAATGAAGCTAACCTCCCCTTCCTTGGATCAGATCTGATTGTCTTGTATTCCTCAGATGCTCTCCCTATCAGTGTAATAATAATCATGATAGTGCTCATGTTCAACTAACAGTAAATAGGTACCACATAGGAATTAATTGAATGTTGTGGATTGCATCCTAGGAGAGGATCCCCCACTGGGACTAAACCACATTACTTGGCTTTATTGGGTGTTGTTGAGTTAATAACCCAAAAGGATGTCTTCTTTCTGTCTAAGAACTAATCTTTGAGTGAGTGGCCTAGTTTAGAATCCTCAAGCCTATCACTTACTTACTACTAAATGGTGAGTGGACAGTACTCTTGGAGACATTGCTTTTGTCTGGTGGCATTGTCAAGGGGAACAAAGGGAAGTTTGAAACCCCTCCTTAATGTGTCAGCTTTCCCTGGTTTGATTATCTCGTAAGCAGTTGTTAGGTAAAAGCTTATGCTGAAAGATAAAAACATTATAGAATTTGATGGGAGACATGATTACAATGCTAATAGAATATGGGAATAAATAAACATATAAATGAAGTGATGAGAATCTCTAACCAAGATAGGACTTTTAGAAATGGATTCAAGTTAGGTAAATTTAAATTTAGATAGGCTATAGAAAAGCACTACTTTGGCAGAAGAATTTGGATGAATGGAACAAACTCCTGAGCAGTATAATTAAAGTGAACCAACCCTTCAACTTAAAAATTAGGTTACTGGTTATCAAATGCATGCATAGGAATGTTTAAATTTAAGTACAATATGTTCTTTCATAAGGACATATTATATCTACAACATACACGAAGGTAAGGGAGCCGATGTGTTGTGAAAGACTTGAGCAAGCATTAGAAAGTGGAGCTAAAGATGGATGTGGGTAGGTAGTTAAGTGTTTTAAAATTAAATGTTTATTCCGTTGCTTTGTAAACATTAGTATAGGCACATGTCAGTGGCAAGTGATGTAATTGAGGATAACCTAAACAAATCAAGAAGTCATTACTGCAATCTCTTGCATCCAGTCATGGTACAGTGAAGGGGTTATAGTTCCAGTGAGATGTTTTTAACCCTTTGACTGTCGCAACCCCCAATCCTGAGGTGTCTCCTGGTGTCGCAAAATTTAAAAAAAAAAAAATAATTTTTCTTATGAAATGATAGAGAATCTTTTCCCTATTGTAATGACACCAAAAAAACGAAATTTGATGGAAAACTGACGGAATTATGCTCTTGCGAAGTTAGCGACCTCAGCGCTGTTTACAAATCGGCGATTTCGCCCACTTTGAGCCCTATTTTCAGCTAATTCCATTATTCCAGTCTCCCAAACTCATAGCTATTTCTTTAGAACTCTATTTTTTCTATCGATTGAGTACAAGAAACTGCCCATTTACCGATTTCTACTACCTAATAATGTGGTCAGAAATTTGCAATTTGACCAATTTCACGAAAACTAAAAAATATGACAATTTCAAAATAAGGTCCAGAATGAACAATGCAGACATTCCTGGCTCTAAAATAAAATTTTCTTTGCTCATCAGTCATGTCTCCAGGCCCCTCTAATATTACTCTTGCTTTCTATTTTGAATTTTTATTCAAACAAAAAATAGAAGACTTACTATTATGCAGACTACTGCAATACTGTAATAATTGTATAAATAACATCAACCCATTCATGACTGCATATTAGAATGGCTAGTTGGACATTTATTGGACAATGGCATCATTTGTTTACTTTTGAACATTGGCAAAAATCAAACATTTCCCCAACTTTGAGCTCCATTTCTAGGTTCTTTTTATAGTAAAATCAATCAAAATCACCTCTATTTCTATAATATGTTTTCCATTCTATCAAATGAGACCAAGAAAACGAGAATACAACAATAAATACTATACGAAAATAGACCACAAAGTCGGCATTTTAATTAAAAAAAACGGTCGGAATTTTTTTTTCTCATTATGCACTGCGTGCTCCAGGATTTTTTTTATATGGTGCACATTGACCACACAGACCCATTCTCTCACATGTGGGCCTACCAGCTTTCTCCTGCTTGATTTGAAGCCACTAGAATTTATGAGTATATATACGTCAAACACGGTACCTCGTAAGACGTATATATACGGCCGCGACAGTCAAAGGGTTAATTATTGTCCCTATTTGTGGTTGCAGGAGCAGAGCTATACTCATGGTTTCCCATCTTAATATGTTCATTATATACCTTTCTTAAATTTCCATTAGTTATAACAGTTCCTATCAATTTTTTTTTCCATTCTAATACTACTAAGAAAAATTTCTGATTATCCCTTCAGCTCCATTTTTTTCTTAATTTCAGTATGTGTCGCCCTCTGTTATACTTGCTGAAGGTGCCAAGAAAATTGTATTCTTTCACATTATTCCCATTGAATAGAAGCATCTGGTGGCCAGTTGGTTCCTTGGCAGATCTAGTATAAATAGCGCTTTGCGAACTGTGTAGCTAATTTAGCGTCTCTGCAACTATACTACATGTACTAGTCTGATCCAACAGTTCTTCCTGTCTAATCATTTCTGTTGATCAGTAATTTGCTGCCAAGTTCTGTTAACCCTTGTGATGCCCTGGGCGTCAATGGTATAATCTCCCTATTCTTAAAACAGTGCCTTCAAGGAGGCCTGCATGTCTCTCCTTTATTCACATGTTCTTGTTTTATTTTTACCCAGTTACCCTGCCTGGGGAATTCCGAGATGTATTTGAAGTAGACATTTAGAACATATCAGTCTCTTTTTTACATGTATGAAAAGCTTAATAAACATTTTGTAAATAATTTTCCCCTCTGCTTTATTTGGAATTCATCTGTTTAAATGGTCATGTTTACAGTACTCTGTCTACTTGTATAATCTTAAACTAGCCCCCCCCCCTCCTCTGTTCTCTTTCTTCAAGGGAGGGTTGTTCATGCCAGTGAGGGCCTCATAATCCAGGGAATTGGGCCTGTTCTCCACTTTCTTGGATTGCAGCTCATTATTTCCTACTCTTTTTCTCCCTTCATAAATGTAATAATAATGATAATAATGCTCATACTTGGATCTCGCTTTATATCTGATGAGTTTCAAGAGTTTTTCTACTGGAGCCCAGGCTTGGGCCAGGCTCATTTTTGTAGCCTACTTATTGGCACTGAATGTTGTAGATACAAGATCCAAGGAACTGGACTTAGCCTCTCCTTCCTCTGATTGAGCTAGAATGTCTCCCAGGTATTGATTGATACCTAAAGATTTGGCACTTTCCCCATGATTAAAATGAAAATAAAGGGGCAAGGAGAGAAATGTCTCTTTCTACACATGATGCCTCTTCATTACAGGAATGTCATTGGATCAGCTTTCTTGAATAGGAATGTACACTGTAGCATATCAACAGTATTAAGTCTAGTTTTGTCTAAAAAAAATTATTTTTTTTCCTTGTTGCAGAGGGTGACTAGAGGACCAACACAGTGCAACTGTGTCAGTTGAATGGCATACTCCTGGCAAGCACGATGAATGGGGAACCAGGGGAAGCAAACACCCCTGTACGACGATCGTCTCGGGCAAGAAAACCAAACTCTCGATTTGCCGATGATGAGCTAGATGGTCGATTTAAAAAGATTGTCACTGGTTTATCTTCGCCTGAGACACCTATTCCTTTGGGTTCCCCCTCAGGTCGTCCCAGGAAGGTCGGGCGGAGAAAGGACAGTCGTAGTAGTGAAGATGGGAGTGAAGTAAGGTCTGAAGAGCCAGATGATGACAAGAGTGATGGGAGCAAACTAGTTGCATCAGCAAACCGGTCACAAACTGACCAAAAGGATATGAAAACTTCTGATGTTGCATTTGATTCAAAAGAATTGCATGAAAAATGTGAAACACGTGTGTCCTTTGTTGAACCAAGTGCTGAATCAGAAGCTCTAGTAAATGGCCTTGAGGGTGAAAGTGAGAATGAAAAAACTTCTGTTAGTGTTAGTAAATTGCAGGCTGAATGTGAGAAAACTAACGAGATGGGAAGGAGAACCAGAAGTAGTAAAAAGAAGGACGAGTTGGAGAGCCCAACCAAAGACATTAAGAAGCGAGGTAGAAAAAAAGGAAGAGGTAAGAAGAGTGAGGAAGAAGGAGAGGCAAGTGAAAGTGGGATCTCGAGTGAGGATGGAAGTTCAGGCTCTGTCACAGGGGAAAAGATTGGTGAGGATATCGAGAGAGCCATCAGCAGTAACATAATCAAGGCTGAAAATCAGGGAAAGTCAGATCTCAATCAGTGTGGCAAAGATGTGAGGTCTGAAGCTAAACCAATGGAATTAGTCCAGAGAGAAACTCCCAGTGAAAGTGCTAGGGATGGCTCTGAGTGTGACAGTGATAGTTGGGAACCAGAGAGAGAAAACCAAAAGAGCAGTGAATCTGATCAGAGGGACATTGAGATTGAGATTCATGTGAAAGGCCAAATCAGTAGCGAAACTGTTTTAAGTGACCAGAAGTTTAGTGATATTGATATAAAAGACAAATCTTTTAGTGAAAGTGATATAGGTAACACTGTTGATAGTGAATCTTGTATTAATATAAAAAATAGCAGTATCTCTGCAGAAAATGTCCAGAGTGAATGTTTAAGTGGTGAAACACTTAGTGGATACAGTGAAGTGAGTGAGTGCTTATATAATGATACTCTTGCTGAAGAAAGGTACACAGTCTCTCCACAGAAAGATGAGAATATTTGTAAAAGAGAAGAGATTGAGTCAGGTCAAGAGCCTAGTGTTACAGGTGACTGCAAAAAGACCGTTGACATCAAGGAAACGGTTGACATCAAAGAAACGGTTGACAGCAAAGAAACGGTTGACAGCAAAGAAACGGTTGACAGCAAAGAAACGGTTGACAGCAAAGAAACAGTTGACGGCAAAGAAACGGTTGACGGCAAAGAAACAGTTGACAGCAAAGAAATGGTTGATAGTAAAGAAACAGTTGACAGCAAAGAAATGGTTGACAGTAAAGAAACAGTTGACAGCAAAGAAACAGTTGACAGCAAAGAAACAGTTGACAGCAAAGAAACAGTTGACAGCAAAGGAACAGTAGACAGCAGAGAAACTGTAGACAGCAGAGAAACTGTAGACAGCAGAGAAACTGTAGACAGCAGAGAAACTGTAGACAGCAGAGAAACTGTAGACAGCAAAGAAACTGTAGACAGCAAAGAAACTGTAGACAGCAAAGAAACTGTAGACAGCAAAGAAACTGTAGACAGCAAAGAAACTGGAGACAGCAAAGAAACTGGAGACAGCAAAGAAACTGGAGACAGCAAAGAAACTGGAGACAGCAAAGAAACTGGAGACAGCAAAGAAACTGGAGACAGCAAAGAAACTGTAGACAGCAAAGAAGCTGTAGACAGCAAAGAAGCTGTAGACAGCAAAGAAACTGTAGACAGCAAAGAAACTGTAGACAGCAAAGAAACTGTAGACAGCAAAGAAACTGTAGATAACAAAGAAACTGTAGATAGCAAAGAAACTGTAGACAGCAAAGAAACTGTATTCAGCAAAGAAGCAGTTGATTGCAAAGAAACGGTTGATTGCAAAGAAACAGTTGATCGCAAAGAAGCAGTTGATCGCAAAGAAGCGGTTGATCGCAAAGAAGCGGTTGATCACAAAGAAATGGTTGATCACAAAGAAGCAGTTGATCGCAAAGAAGCATTTGACCGCAAAGAAACAGTTGGCTGCAAAAGAATGGCCGACAACAGAGAAAGGATTGAATGCAAAGGTACAATTGGCAGCAAAGAAACGGTTGATTTCAAAGCAATAGCTGATGGTATGGATACAATTGTCAGCAAAGATACAATCAGTGACAAAGAAACAACTATTGGTAAAGAAATAGTTGATGGGAAAGAAATAGTTGCATGCAAAGAAACAATTGAATGCAACAAAATAGCTGGCTGTGAAGAAATGGTTGATGGTAGAGAAATAACTGCTAGCCAAAATATACCTGACATCAAAGAAAATGCTGACAGTGAAGAAACCGTTAAAGGCAAAGAAAGAGTTGATGACACAGGAAAAGATAAAGAAACAACTGATGGCACAGAAATAGTTGATGACACAAGCAAGGGCAAAGAATCAGTTGACATTAAAGGAACAGTTGATGTCCAAGAAACTGTTGACAGCAAAGTAACAGTTGATGGCAAAGAAATGGTGGACAGCAAAGGCAAAGAAATGGTTGACGGCACAGGGAAAGGCAAAGAAACAGATAGCCTAACAAATGGTGATGTTTGTCTTGAAGACAGTAGTTTACATATCACACCCAAAACTAGCTCAAATATTTTGCCTGTTTTGCCAGTTGTGGAACCATTGTTGATTGATTGTCACAAAGGAAGTGTAGGGTCCAGAGATGATGTAACCCACTATATCAACTCTCAGACTGACACTTTAGAGGAAGAAAGAGATTCTAGTGTCAAACAAGAATTGGATAAAGTAAAAAATATTAAGGATATAAAGTCACCAAGAGGAAGAAAAAGGCTGCTACAGGAGGACAGTACTGACTCTACAGACAGTGATAGCTCCACTCCGTCCAGACGTAGGGGACGCAGCTCAGGTTGTGCATTGAGCAAAGGACTAGGGATGGACACAAAAAAATTTGTTGAATCTGAAAGTAAACTGGAAATCTTTAAATCAGGGAAAGCAAATATAAAGGAAACCAGTTTAAAAGACGAGAGTAAGATAAAAGAACCTAGTGGTGTTACCAAGAGTAGGGGTGAATTGTCCAAAATATCTAGTAAAATATTTCCATTTACCCAGGAAGATTTGCATAGCTCGTCTGATGAGTCTAAGGATAGGTTAGAGCAAGTTTTGGAAACAGACTCAGGAAGCAAAACTAAATGGAAGAGAGAGAGAGAGAGTAGTGAAATAGAAAAAAGTGATGTCAGAGTGGACATTCAGTGTTCTTTGCCTGATGGTCTCCAGTCTCCAAAGAAGAAAAGACGAAAAAGTGACTCAAAAGCTGAATCAGATGGCACAGGCTTGGATTCTGATGATTCTCAGGAGAGAAAACGGCCAATGGAAGTCACAGATGATGATTTGAGAAAAAGAAGAAAAACTGAAGAAAGTCAAGAAGATAAACGAGCTGTGCCAAACGTGGATGTGCCAAAAGTAGAAAGCAAAAATGTGCGTTTTAAGATTCCTACTTTAGACATACCTCTTCCCACTGAAGCATATCCCAGGAGGAATCAAAAATCTACTATAACCTCTAAAAAGGAAGATAATTTTGTGTCTGATTGTTCAAAAGACAACTTGGAACCAAATATAAGTTTAAAAGGTGCTGATTCAATTTTTCCAAATACTAATGAAGATACTGTTAAGAAGCCTATAGATGAGAAATGCTCTGATGAAACAACATTTGAGAAAAAAATTAGTTTTTCGAAAGATACTAGTGATTCTAGTATATCACAATATGATTTCAACACCAGCTTATCATCTAAAGATGATTGCAGTGATGATAATATTGATTCAAATGTTGCAAAAATATTTATGCAAACTTCTTCAATTGATTCATCAACAATTCCACTATTGGGTGATGGAACAGATCTTGATATTTCATCCACAGAAATACCAGCTTTGACAATGTTGACATCAGAAGGTGGCTCAAGAACAGTAGCATCTGACCATATTGAGGAACTAATAAATTTTTCTAAAGGTCTTAGCACCACGAGATATGAGGAGATTCTCACTAATGACTGCTCAAAGAGCTCCTTGGATAGGCTGGATTCCAAAGTTTGTCAACATTCTGGTACTGAGAAATCTAACTTAGATAAAATAGAGAAAATCCATGGTGCCAGCAGTAGCTCGAGCAAGAAGGAGCGGATTGAGGATGTAAAAATTCATCTAGGTGTAGGCTTGGTGGCAGAAGCTCATGACAATAAAGAGAATCTTGAGCCAAAGAACGAAACAGGCAGTAGTGGAAGTAAGGTTGAAGAAGTTCATCTTCAGTGTGATGAAATAAAACTGAATGTTATCACTGAAAGTAAAGCTCAAATCCATATTACTGGTGATGAACCAGACCTGAAAGATAATACTATAGGAAGCAAAGTTGAGGAAATAAATCCAACTAGTGAGGAAATCCTAGAACTTGCAAAGAAACAGCAGGTTGATTTTGGAGAAAGAGAAATAAGGAACAAGCAAGTAGTAGAAGAGAGATTGAAGAGCTTCCAGCACCTCAGAGAAAACTTGTACATAGGAGAGAGAAAGAAGAGCAAGCGCAGCAAAGAGGTGCGACGTATGGTGTGCGACTGCTCTCTCACTAAGGAGGAGCTGGAGCGTGGTGAAGTTGGCTGCGGGGATGACTGTCTCAACAGGTTACTCATGATTGAATGGTAAGCATGTTATTGCTTTTGTATTTACACTCAGACACATCCAGCTAAATGAAATTTTACTTTTCTTCTACAAGTTTCTACACTTTCTTAAGGCTCTTATCCTTGCTCAAGCATACACTGTTTCACAATCTGCAAACAGTAACTTTTCCTTTTTTTTCCCTAAAGCTCTAGGTACATAAATTTACTCTTGAGAAGCTCTACCATTTCATTTGTACCACTTTCTTAATCCTTAAAATTTTTAATTTAGCCTCAAAAAAGACAAACTGGCATTAACATGGTCCTGTGAATATCACTATTTTGGAGTAAATGTCATCACCCCTTATTTCATTAAATAGAATAATTTATGAAGTTTGGCAGCATTTTACTTTCTAGGAATTTTGTGAAGGTATTGACTTGACCAAGCTCCCAGAGAGCAAAACACCATGATAATGTCTCATTAGGTGCATCACCTATCTTTTTATATTTTTTTCTCACACATTCTTGGTAATGCTACAAACATTATTACAATACTTTATCATACAATTTCTTAAATATTTCCCGATTTATTCAAATCCTTTTGTGATTTTTTGTGTGGTTGTGTGTCTTTAATCAGACAACAAGGGCATTTTCATTTTTCATAACTAATTTTTTTTCTGCTCTAAACCATTTGTAGGATGTCTCAAAGACCTTTCCAATTTTATGTACTTAACAGTCTGTTTGCAGTTAGTATTTCCTAGTCCCTCTCTTCATTCAGCACATTAAATTTTTTGTCCCTGTGTAGCCTGTTTTCAGCTTAATTTTGTATTTGTTTTATGGCACTTACCCACGTTAAATTCCATCACTCCATCTACTCAGTTTATCTAGGTCTTCGTGTAGAGCCCTACGATGTTTTATTATTTTGTGCAGAATTTTTGCATCATTAGCAAGCATGTTTATATTAGTTTTAAATTTCCTTTAGGGTATTTTTCCTGCTAATCACTGTTTTCACTTTGCTTTCAAACCAAAAAATCTCAGGCTTGCCTGGATTGTTATTTCTTTTGTCTTTTATGTCTGCTTTACTAGTCCTGCACTTTGCTATTCTACTTCTGGACATTGTAGATGAATGGTTCAAAGAACCGACACGTTAAATTAGACACATGTGCAACTCTTGGGTATCTTTATAGAGGAAACGTTTTGCCACACAGTAGCTTCATCAGTCCATATAAAGGATAAACTTGAAGAACAGGAGGAGAATGAGGTAATCAGTCCCTCAACCTTGAGTCGATGTGGTCAGTCCATCAATCTTGAATAGTCCATCAATCTTCTATTCAAGATTGATGGACTGACCACATCGACTCAAGGTTGAGGGACTGATTACCTCATTCTCCTCCTATTCTTCAAGTTTATCCTTTGTATGGACTGATGAAGCCACTGTGTGGCGAAACGTTTCCTCTATAAAGATACCCAAGAGTTGCACATGTGTCTCATTTAACAACTTCCGGACATCTTTTCTGTTTCATTTAATTCCACTTCTCATGTGTCATTCTTGGATGCATTTTGATTTGTCTTGCCTTTGTATATTTTTACAGGTTATTAGCTCTTTCTTTATTTCCATTGCAAGATATTATTTTCCAGTTTTGCAATTTTTTTTTGTTAAAGTACCTATTAATTTCCTAATTAAATTACAAGATTTTTCATTTGAGCATGTGATTACTTCACCTGTAGATACATACAGGAGTCAGTGTTTCTGAAATCCAAGAGCATCAGCAGTCTGGACAATCAGACTGTTGCTGTTTGGAATCTATTAACCCAATTGCCCATGTAGATTAGTTGATTTAGCACTTGGTGTTACTGGTCACATTTCCTCTTAAAGACTTCTATACAGTACTTGTCTTGGCAGTATTTCTGATATCTTCTGGTAGTGTGTTCAGTAGTCTGGGCCCACAGATGTTGATAGTATTACCTTATTGTGCCTAAAGCACCCCTGTCTTTTACTTGGATTATTTTGCACATCTTCCATATCTTTCACTGTAGAACATTGTTAGGGTATTGTGCAGGTTTAGGACCAGGCCCTCAAATATTGTCCACATATATATTATGCATCTCTCTTCTTCAGAGAGTACATATTCAGTGGGAATACTTTCCAAGATATCTTATGTGCCTCAAACATTGCTTACTCTGCTCTCGAATCAATCCTTACCTCATCTATGGTATTTGTTTGGGGATCTACAGCAAATCACCTAAAGCTGAAAGTAACTCAACAAAAAGCTGCTGTGTGAATAAACCCTCAAGCAAGTGCTAGACAACACCCCACCCCTTCCCACTCTTCAAAAGTTTAAACTTACTCAGCACACAAAACATTAAACTTATTCTCTATACAGGACTGTCAGTACAGATGTAAACCCTTCTCAGATTTTTTTTTTTTTTTTTTGAGAGAGCTGTAACAAAACTCATAGGCATAATACAAGAAACAGATGTACCTCTTTGATGTCCCCCACTGTTTGACCCAACCTGAGCAAAAGAACAGTGTGCATAAAGGCCCCCCAAAATTTTAAGTCAGCCAGGAGTTTCTCAAGGCTTCACATCTGTCATAATAGCAATGTCTTAACATATAAAACTTGCTTATTGAGTTTTCATCAATTATTTATTTATCCTGTACTTATTATTTCTGTTATTTTTTCTGCTCCCATATATTCTGTCATATGTTACAATATCTTCACTCTTACATAGCTGCAATTACTATGCAAATATTTACAAATTGCAAATTAGTATTTTTTATTCTTCAAGGAAGAATCTTTCTAACTTGTAACTTAACTATTTTTAGCTCCTGTAAATTCCTTGTACTAGACCCATTAGTAAAACTATATAATCTTAATTGTAGTCTAGGTTTGCCCAGAATGTTGTGCATTCTATGGGCTTTCAAATTTTTGTACATATATCATTACCAGAACTCAGCATTCCAAGTAGTTTAAATGCTTTGTTGATTGAGCTACTGCTGGCACCTTGGATTTTCTCTATTTTATCTAAGCTAGATTTTTCAGTACCAGAATGTTGACAAACTTTGTAATCCATCCTATCCAAGGAGCTCTTTGAGCAGTCATTAGTGAGAATCTCCTCATATCTCGTGGTGCTAAGACCTTTAGAAAAATTTATTAGTTCCTCAATATGGTCAGATGCTACTGTTCTTGAGCCACCTTCTGATGTCAACATTGTCAAAGCTGGTGTATTTCTGTGGATGAAATATCAAGATCTGTTCCATCACCCAATAGTGGAATTGTTGATGAATGAATTGAAGAAGTCTGCATAAATATTTTTGCAACATTTGAATCAATATTATCATCACTGCAATCATCTTTAGATGATAAGCTGGTGTTGAAATCATATTTATTTGTTCCAGCTCTCATATCCCCTGCCCAGGATGGTGCTGTCTACACCAAGAGAGCACAGGAAATTCAAATAGTCATTTTTTATTATTTTTTTTTATTATCACACTGGCCGATTCCCACCAAGGCAGGGTGGCCCGAAAAAGAAAAACTTTCACCATCATTCACTCCATCACTGTCTTGCCAGAAGGGTGCTTTACACTACAGTTTTTGAACTGCAACATTAACACCCCTCCTTCAGAGTGCAGGCACTGTACTTCCCATCTCCAGGACTCAAGTCCGGCCTGCCGGTTTCCCTGAACCCCTTCATAAATGTTACTTTGCTCACACTCCAACAGCACGTCAAGTATTAAAAACCATTTGTCTCCATTCACTCCTATCAAACACGCTCACGCATGCCTGCTGGAAGTCCAAACCCCTCGCACACAAAACCTCCTTTACCCCCTCCCTCCAACCTTTCCTAGGCCGACCCCTACCCCGCCTTCCTTCCACTACAGACTGATACACTCTTGAAGTCACTCTGTTTCGCTCCATTCTCTCTACATGTCCGAACCACCTCAACAACCCTTCCTCAGTCCTCTGGACAACAGTTTTGGTAATCCTGCTCCTCCTCCCTACTTCCAAACTACGAATTCTCTGCATTATATTCACACCACACATTGCCCTCAGACATGACATCTCCACTGCCTCCAGCCTTCTCCTCGCTGCAACATTCATCACCCTCAGACATGACATCTCCACTGCCTCCAGCCTTCTCCTCGCTGCAACATTCATCACCCACGCTTCACACCCATATAAGAGCGTTGGTAAAACTATACTCTCATACATTCCCCTCTTTGCCTCCAAGGACAAAGTTCTTTGTCTCCACAGACTCCTAAGTGCACCACTCACCCTTTTCCCCTCATCAATTCTATGATTCACCTCATCTTTCATAGACCCATCCGTTGACACATCCACTCCCAAATATCTGAATACATTCACCTCCTCCATACTCTCTCCCTCCAATCTGATATCCAATCTTTCATCACCTAATCTTTTTGTTATCCTCATAACCTTACTCTTTCCTGTATTCACTTTTAATTTTCTTCTTTTGCACACCTTACTAAATTCATCCACCAATCTCTGCAACTTCTCTTCAGAATCTCCCAAGAGCACAGTGTCATCAGCAAAAAGCAACTGTGACAACTCCCACTTTGTTTGATTCTTTATCTTTTAACTCCATGCCTCTTGCCAAGACCCTCGCATTTACTTCTCTTACAACCCCATCTATAAATATAGTAAACAACCACGGTGACATCACACATCCTTGTCTAAGGCCTACTTTTACTGGGAAATAATTTCCCTCTTTCCTACATACTCTAACTTGAGCCTCACTATCCTCGTAAAAACTCTTCACTGCTTTCAGTAACCTACCTCCTACACCATACACCTGCAACATCTGCCACATTGCCCCCCTATCCACCCTGTCATACGCCTTTTCCAAATCCATAAATGCCACAAAGACCTCTTTAGCCTTATCTAAATACTGTTCACTTATATGTTTCACTGTAAACACCTGGTCCACACACCCCCTACCTTTCCTAAAGCCTCCTTGTTCATCTGCTATTCTATTCTCCGTCTTACTCTTAATTCTTTCAATAATAACTCTACCATACACTTTACCAGGTATACTCAACAGACTTATCCCCCTATAATTTTTGCACTCTCTTTTGTCCCCTTTGCCTTTATACAAAGGAACTATGCATGCTCTCTGCCAATCCCTAGGTACCTTACCCTCTTCCATACATTTATTAAATAATTGCACCAACCACTCCAAAACTATATTCCCACCTGCTTTTAACATTTCTATCTTTATCCCATCAATCCCGGCTGCCTTGCCCCCTTTCATTTTACCTACTGCCTCACGAACTTCCCCCACACTCACAACTGGCTCTTCCTCACTCCTACAAGATGTTATTCCTCCTTGCCCTATACACGAAATCACAGCTTCCCTATCTTCATCAACATTTAACAATTCCTCAAAATATTCCCTCCATCTTCCCAATACCTCTAACTCTCCATTTAATAACTCTCCTCTCCTATTTTTAACTGACAAATCCATTTGTTCTCTAGGCTTCCTTAACTTGTTTATCTCACTCCAAAACTTTTTCTTATTTTCAACAAAATTTGTTGATAACATCTCACCCACTCTCTCATTTGCTCTCTTTTTACATTGCTTCACCACTCTCTTAACCTCTCTCTTTTTCTCCATATACTCTTCCCTCCTTGCATCACTTCTACTTTGTAAAAACTTCTCATATGCTAACTTTTTCTCCCTGTCATTATTGACAATATTTCTTTTTTGTTTTGAACATTCTGATAATCCACCCTGACATTTGTCTAGCTTTCACAACACTTGCCAAAGTGTTTTCAAAATAACAGGTTAGCTGATGTTATTACACTCAGACCCTTCACATGTTCTTTTCATTCTATTTGGTGGTCCTTCTATTTTTTGTTTATCATGTCCCTATTGAATTCCTAATTTTTTCCATGATGTGGAACTGGAATTTGCCACCTTTGAGCACCATGTTATTTTTTACTGCTCAATGGAAGACTGCTTATATCTTGCATTTTTCGGTATCTTCTACTGAGAATACTCTCATACTTAATTTTGTATCATCTGCATATGATATGAATCTGTGGGGAGTGTTTATCTATAAATCTATGACAATGAAAAAAGGCAGAGGTGCTAGGATCCTGCCTCAGGGCACTGAAATTGTTGCTCCGCTAAGGCTTGATATTGTGTTGTTTACTACTAATGTTTGTCAGAAAATTGAATATGTATTCATCTGTCTACTTTTCTCATTATACTAGCTGTCAATTTTATGTGCTATCAGTCCATGATTGCTTTTTCTCAAATGCTTACTACTGCTATTTGTGTTCTGTTTGTCAGAAAATTGAATATTCATCTGCCTACTTTTCTCATTACACCAACTGATGTCTTATTATGTGTTATTGGTCCATGATTGCTTTTTTGTCAAAAGCCTTTTCCAAATTCCTTTTTATTTTCTTCTAAGGCCTACATAATCCTGTAGTAATGGTTCAGCATGACCTTCCTGCTTTAAATCCATGTTGGTTTGGATTGTGCAGATCCTGCATTTTCTTGAGTGTAGTTTAATGTCATTACCCTTGAAAAAGGACTGGCCTGTAATTGTTTGTTAGTGCTCTGTGAAAATCATGTGTATAAATTAGGAACATTCTTAGATCAGACACTGATCCTTCTTGAATCTTTTCTGTTTTGTGTCTGGCATGTAACTGATTTGGTTCCAAGCGCTGTTCTGTATTTTTCATTTGTTTAGGCTTTTATTAATTTTAAGAGTTAATTGTTTGATTGTATTTTTGTTTGTTGCAGAACTCTGTAATTGTTTATTTCTTTTCCATGTAATATTTTATTACATTTTGTTTCTCTAAAATACTGTCTTAGATTGTATTTTTCTTTCTTATAATCTAGTTAATCATATTTAGGTTTTTCATTTCATTCTCAGAAGTCTTTGTTCTTCACACATTGGCTATCTTCCTCTGAGGTAGGGTGATCCAAAAAATATGAAACACATTCAGTGTTATTCATTTGCTCTCTTGCCAGAAGTACACTGACACCACAGTTCAGATGACCCTCTAAATGCGACATCTTCATCCCTTCTTTAACCCTTTCAGGGTTTCGGACGTACTAGCACGGCTTACGCACCAGGGTTTTTGACATACTAGTACGCCTATATTCTAGCGCCCTCGAATCTAGTGAGAGAAAGCTGGTAGGCCAACATATGAAAGAATGGGTCTATGTGGTCAGTGTGCACAGTATAAAAAAAATCCTGAAGCACACAGTGCATAATGAGAAAAAAAAACTTTGACCATGTTTTTGGATTAAAACAGCGACTTTGCACTGTATTTTCGTGTGGTATTTATTGTTGTATTCTAGTTTTCCTGGTCTCATTTTATAGAATGGAAGACATATTACAGAAATTGAGATGATTTTGACTGGTTTTACAATGAAAAATACCTTGAAATTGAGCTCAAAGTAGCAGAAATGTTTGATTTTTACCAAAGTTCAAAAGTAAACAAATCATGCTAAGCGTCCAATACACGTCAACTGGTGAGTCTAATATTCTTTCACAAGTGCACCGATATTATTTATACCATTTCTATACTAATGCAGTAGTCTGCATAACAGTAAATCTTCTATTTTTTGTGAGAATAAAAATTCAAAGTGGAAAGCAAAAGAATGTAAGAGGGGCGTGGGGATGTGACTAATGAACAGAGGAAATGTTATTTTAGTGCCAGGAATGTCTTTCTTGTTTATTCTGGACCCTATTCGGAAATTGGCATCTTTTGAAAATTGTGTGAAATTGGCAAAATTGATAAATTCTGGCCACTGTATTGGATAGTTGAAATCGGTAAATGGGTGGTTTCTTGTGCTCATTCGATAGAAAAAATGGAGTTCTAGCGAAATAGTTATGATTTTTTTGAATAATACACAGGAATTGGCCGAAAATAGGGCTCAAAGTGGGCAAAATCGCCAATGCGTAAACATCATCGAGACTGCTAACTTCGCGAGAGCATAATTCCGTAAGCTTTCCATCAAATTTCATACTTTTGGTGTCATTATGATCGGGAAAAGATTCTCTGTCTTTTCATAAGAAAAAATAATTTTTTTTTTTTAAATTTGGGGGACCCTGAGAGGGCCTGTGGACCCTGAAAGGGTTAAAGTGCAGACACTATACTTCCCACCTCCAGGACTCTGGTCTGGCATGTCAAGTTATAAAATTACTTGCTTTTACTCACTCCTATCGTAAGTGCTCATACAAGTCTGTTGGATGTCATCCTTTTCACTGTCGAAACCCCTGCTCACAAACTTGCTCTCAGTGTCGAAGAATTAAAAAAAAGAATTACTTTTTCTTATGAAATGATAGAGAATCTTTTTTCCGATGATAATGACGCCAAAAGTACAAAACTTGATGGAAAACTTACGAAATTACACTCGCGTGAAGTTAGCGGTCTCGGCGATATATACGTATCAGCGATTTTGCCCACTTTGAGCCCTATTTTCGGCCAATTCCGTTGTTCCAAACTCATAGCTATTTTGCTAGAACTCCATTTGTTCTATTGAGTACGAGAAACTGCCTAATGAGTGGTCAGAAACTGGCAATTTGGCTGATTTCACACATTTCAAAAGGTGCCAATTTCAAAATAGGGGCTAGAATAAACAATGCAGACATTACTCTTGCTTTTCATTTTGAATTTTTATTCACACAAAAAATAGAAGATTTACTGTTATGCAGACTACTGCATTATTGTAATAATTGTATAACTAATGTCAACCCATTCATGACTGCGTATTGGACTGGCCAATTGGACACATATTGGACGGTGACCTCGTTTACTCTTGAACATCGGCAAAAATCGAACATTTTCGCTACTTTGAGCTCAATTTCAGAGTACTTTTCTTCGTGAAACCAATCAAAATCATCTCTATTTCTGTAATATATCTTTCATTCTATCAAATGAGACCAAGAAAACAAGAATACAACCTATATACCATACGAAAATACACCTCAGAGTCGACGTTTTAAACCAAAAACAGCTAGTATTTTTTTCTCATGCACTGCATGTTGCATGTTTTTTTATAAACTGTGCACACTGACCACACAAACCCATTCTCTCAGGTGTAGGCCTACCAGCTTTCTCCCACCAGATTTGAAGGCGCTAGAATTTTGGCGTAGTATTATGGGACCGACACTGGCTTGCAAACTGTAATATTATGGGACCGACAGTGAAAGGGTTAAAGCCCTTAGCACTTGAAACACCCTCACACCCCCATCTCCCAACCCTTCCTGGGATGACCTTTGCTCCTTTTTCCTTCTACATCAGATTTTTATACTTTACCCTCATATTTTTTTTTTTTATGAACACTTTGGCCATTTCCCACTGAGGCAGGGTGACCCGAAAAAGAAGAATCACTTTCATGATTATTTACTCCATCACTGTCTTGCTAGAGGTGCATCTACACTTCAGTACAAAAACTGCAACATATTTCCACCCCTCCTTCAGAGCGCAGGCACTGTACTTCCCACCTGGATCCAGGACTCGAGTCTGGCTAACCAGTTTCCCTTCATAAATGTTACCTTGCTCACACTCAACAGCACATCATCATAAAAACCATTTGCCTCCACTCTTATTCATCCTATTTTGCTCCATTTTCTCAAAATGCCCAAACCATATCAGCTTCCCTTCAGCTCTGTGAATTCTACTTTTGGTAACTCCATGCTCCTAATTATCTTCATAATATTCACACCATACATTGCCCTTAACCCTTTGACTGTTGCAAGTCCCATTCTGAAACTGTCATTCTATGTTGCAAAATTTTTTGAAAATTTTTTTTTTCTTATGAAATGATAGAGAATCTTTTCCCAATGGTAATGACACCAAAAGTATGAAATTTGGTTGAAAACTCATGGAATTACGCTCCCACGAAGTTAGCGGTCTTGGCGACATATACGCATCAGCAATTTTGCCGACTTTGAGCCCTGTTTTGGTCAATTCTGTTGTTCCAGTTGACCAAACTCGTAGCTATTTCTTTAGAACTCCATTTTTTCTATCAATTGAGTACAAGAACCGCCCATTTACCAATTTGAACTACCCAATCAAGTGGTCAGAAATTGGCAATTTGGCCAATTTCACACAAAAAAGATACCAGTTTCAAAATAGTGTCCAGAATAAACATTGTAGACATTCTTGGCACTAAAATAACATTCTCTATTCATTAGTCACGTCTTTAGGCCCCTCTTATATTACTATTACTTTCTATTTTGATTTTTTATTCATACAAAAAAATACAAAATTTACTGTTATGCAGACTAATGCATTATTGTAAAAATGGTATAAATAATATCAGTGCACTAGTGAAAGAATATTAGACTCCCCAGTTGACGTGTATTGGACGTGTGGTGTGATTTGCTTACTCTTGAACATTGGTAAAAATCGAACATTTCCGCTACTTTGAGCTCAATTTCAAGGTCATTTTCATTGTGGAATTAATCAAAATCATCTCTATTTCTGCAATATGTTTTCCATTTTATCACGTGAAACCATGAAAACGAGAATGCAACAATAAATACTATATGAAAATACACCTCAAATTCTGCGTTTTAATCCAATAAACGGTCAGTTTTTTTTCTCATTGTGCACTGCGTGCTGCAGGATTTTTTTTATGTGGTGCACACTGACCACAAAGACCCATTCTCTCACATGTGGGCCTACCAGCTTTCTCCTGCTTGATTTGAAGCCGCTAGAATTATTGAGTAAATATACGTCTGAAACACTGGCTCGTAAGATGTGTATATACGACCAAAACAGTCAAAGGGTTAAACATGTCTCTATCACCTATAGATTTGAAATAGGTGCAGAGATCATTGACAGCCTGCATAAAGTCAGTAAAGCATTTAGATTACTGGGAATGCTTCAGTCCTAAATATGTACTCACTGGAGTGGAGGAGAGAAAGAAATACATATATTCATTGAAGGAACTTAATGAGCTAGTCCCAAATTTGCACGCTGCCTTAACAGAACTTCAGACCGATAGCACTAACATCCCATATCATAAAAATCTTTGAAAGGGTCCTAAGAAGCAAGATCGCCACCCATCTAGATACCCATCAATTACACAACCCAGGGCAACATGGGTTTAGAGCAGGTCGCTCCTGTCTGTCTCAACTACTGGATCACTACGACAAGGTCCTAGATGCACTAGAAGACAAAAAGAATGCAGATGTAATATATACAGACTCTGCAAAATCCTTCGACAAGTGTGACCATGGCGTAATAGCATACAAAATGCGTGCTAAAGGAATATCAGGGAAAGTTGGTAGATGGATCTATAATTTCCTCACAAACAGAACACAAAGAGTAGTAGTCAACAGAGTAAAGTCTGAGGCGGTTACGGTGAAAAGCTCTGTTCCACAAGGCACAGTACTCGCTCCCATCTTGTTTCTCATCCTCATATCTGACATAGACAAGAATGTCAGCCACAGCACCGTGTCTTCCTTTGCAGATGACACCTGAATCTGAATGACAGTGTCTTCCATTGCAGACACTGCAAGGCTCCAGGCAGACATCAACCAAATCTTTCAGTGGGCTGCAGAAAACAATATGAAGTTCAACGATGAGAAATTTCAATTACTCCGATATGGTAAACATGAGGAAATTAAAACTTCATCAGAATACAAAACAAATTCCTTCCACAAAATAGAACGAAAAACCAACGTCAAAGACCTGGGAGGGATCATGTTGGAGGATCTCACCTTCAAAGACCATAACATTGTATCAATCGCATCTGCTAGAAAAATGACAGGATGGATAATGAGAACCTTCAAAACTAGGGATGCCAAACCCATGATGACACTCTTCAGGTCGCTTGTTCTATCTAGGCTGGAATATTGCTGCACACTAACAGCACCTTTCAAGGCAGGTGAAATTGCTGACCTAGAAAATGTACAGAGAACCTTCACGGCGCGCATAACGGAGATAAAACACCTCAATTACTGGGAGCGCTTGAAGTTCCTGAACCTGTACTCCCTGGAATGCAGGCGGGAGAGATACATGATTATATACAGCTGGAAAATCCTAGAGGGACTAGTATCGAACTTGCACACGAGAATCACTCACAACGAAAGCAAAAGACCCGGCAGACAATGCAACATCCCCCCAATGAAAAGCAGGGGTGTCACTAGCACGTCAAGAGACAGTACAATAAGTGTCGGGCCTGAGACTGTTCAACTGCCTCCCAGCATAGATAAGGGGGATTACCAATAGACCCCTGGCTGTCTTCAAGCAGGCACTGGACAAGCACCTAAAGTCAGTACCTGACCAGCCGGGCTGTGGCTTGTAGGTTGGATTGCGTGCTGCCAGCAGCAACAGCCTGGGTAATCAGGCTCTGATCCACCAGGAGGCCTGGTCACAGACTGGGCCGTGGGGACGTTGACCCCCGGAACTCTCTCCAGGTAAACTGGAGGAGATGTGAAAAAAATCCATTGGAAAAAAGGGGCACCATGGGTACAAAAAGAGAGCATTGTACTAACATCCATAGTCCTAGACTATTCGGCATCCTACCCAAGATATCAGAAACACAGCCAGAGCAAGTATAGAAGCCAAGAGAAAACCCAAAAAGTACCTCTGCCAGGTGATAGATCAGTTGGGCTGTGATGACTATGTGAGCCAGCAGGTTGCCAGCAGGGACAGCCTGGTTGACTAGGCAAGCACCAGACAAGCCTGGCCCAGAGCCAAGCTGTGGGAGTAGGAAAACTCTTGAAACCCATCAAAAGTATATCAAAGGTAAAGGTAGCTTCTTGCTTGCTACAGCTTTTAAAGTTGATACTTCACACCCATATAACAAGTATTGATAGCACTGTTCTCTGGTACATTACTCCTTTTTTTCCTCAGTGGATAAAGATGTTTTCCTCCACAGATGCCTCAGTGCACCACCCACCTTTTTTTGTACTTGTCACTCCTATAGTTCACCTCATTTTTCATAGACCCGTCATAATGACTCATGAAATTGTCATAACATGATTCCAAACAAACCATGGTATGGGTGGGGTTTGAACTCATAGCAATTGAGTTCTAGCCCCACCCAAATATCCAAACACATTTGCTTCCTCCATACCCCCCTCCAAACTGAGATCTCATCTTTCAGAAATTGCCTAGATTTTTTTTTGTTACAATCATCACCTGGCTCTTTCCCATGTTCCCTTTCATCAGCCCTCCTAGATTCATCCACCAGCCAATGCAACTTGTCTTCAGAATCAACAAAAATAACTGTCATTGGCAAAGAGCAACTGTGAAAACTCTCCCAATACCCTTGCACCAAAATTATACCCCGTGTTACTAATGTGAGAGTTGTATCTTCTGTCTTCCATGTGTTGTTCAATTGTAGGTTGTATTATCTTTCATGTGTTCAGCTGTGGGTTGTATCATATCTACTGCAGGTTATATCTCCTCTTTCCCATGTGTGGTTAAATTGTGGGTTGTATCTTTTCTTATCCAAATGGTGTTAAACTGTGGGGCGTATATTCTATCCCACATATTATATTTTGTTGTATCTTCTTTCCCACGTGTTATAGTGTGTGTTGTATTTTATCTCTCCCAAATGCTGAACTGTGGGTTTTATCTTATCTTTTTTCCCCCCTTGTTGGCATTATCTTTTTTTTTTCACATGTTAAATTGTGGGTTGCATTTCTTCTCTCCCACAGAAACATAGATAAAGGGTGTTTTGGTCAGTGAGATATAGGTGAAAAGTTGCACTGTTCATTGATGATGTAAGAGTAAGTCAAAGGGACTTACTCTTACATCTTAATATGAGAAACTCATTTTCTCTTGTTGGATCTAATATGTCTGTCATTATCTGTTCTGCTTGAGCATTTGTATTTCTTTCAGTTTTCTACACATGAACTCAAACACTAAAGAAATAAATGCATAAAAAAATAAGTATATTATCTAAAATGACTGCAAATGTAGTTATGCATGGTTGGGCAGAATTAAGATTACATAAGCATATACATGTACTATATACAGAAAGTTATTTAAAGCATTTACTAGTTAGTGGATCCTTGTCAAATAAAGTAAACTCGAGATATAATGGACTAATAAGGGGATTGTCAGTGTATGTGTTAAATCAGAATAATACTAAAAATAGCTATTATATTGCTCTTGATCTAAGGAACTGGACCTATCCTCCCTATCACTGGATTGAGCCTGATTGCTTTCCATTCACAGGTGCTGTATGAGGTGAAATAGGTTTAGTGCTTTGCTCAATTCGGTAATTTTGTTGTGTCCATTTTGGGGAGGGGGTGGATGATATGTGAATGCTAAGTTGGAAACAAACCATTCATGGCTTTCTCATGCCCAAATTTCAATTATTTCTCTTTCCTCTGAATGTTAATATTAACAAAATAAGAGTGAGATTTCTATTTTTTTTTTTTTCTTTGTCAGAATTGTTAGTTTTTTTTTTCAACAAGTTGGTTGTCTCCCACCGAGGCAGGGTGACCCAAAAAAGAAAGAAAATCCCCAAAAAGAAAATACTTTCGTCGTCATTCAACACTTTCACTTCACTCATACATAATCACTGTCTTTGCAGAGGCACTCAGATACAACAGTCCAGAAGCATATACAGTGGTACCTTGAGTTACGAACTTCATTCATTCCAGAAGACTGTTCAAGTGCCGATACCAAACGAATTTGTTCCTATAAGGAATAATGTAAATTAGATTAGTCCGTTTCAGACCCCCAAAAGTACACTTGCGTAATTGTTCGAGTTGGGAACTGTTCGAAACTCAAGGTACCACTCTATAAAGATATATATTATAACATATCCCTCCAAACTGCCAATATCCCAAACCCCTCCTTTAAAGGGCAGGCATTGTACTTCCCATTTCCAGTACTTGAGTCCGGGTAACCAGTTTCCCTGAATCCCTTCACTAAATATCACCCTGCTCACACTACAACAGCTTATTTAACCCCTTGACTGTCGCAACCCCCAATCCTGAGGTGTCTCCTGGTGTCAAAATTTAAAAAAAAAATTATTCTCATGAAATGATAGAGAATCTTTTCCCGATTGTAATGACACCAAAAGAATGAAATTTGATGGAAAACTGATGGAATTATGCTCTCGCAAAGTTAGCGACCTCAGCGATATTTACAAATTGGCGATTTCGTCCACTTTGAGCCCTATTTTTGGCTAATTCCATTATTCCAGTCGACCAAACTCATAGCTATTTCTTTAGAACTCCGTTTTTTCTATCGATTGAGTACAAGAAACTGCCCATTTACCAATTTCAACTACCCAATAACGTGGTCAGAAATTTGCAATTTGGCCAATTTCACAAAAATTAAAAAATATGACAATTTCAAAATAAGGTCCAGAGTGAACAATGCAGACATTCCTGGCTCTAAAATAACATTTTCTTTGTTCATCAGTCATGTCTCCAGGCCCCTCTGATATTACTACTGCTTTCTATTTTGAATTTTTATTCAAACCAAAAATAGAAGATTTACTGTTATGCAGACTACTGCAATACTGTAATAATTGTACAAATAATGTCAACCCATTCATGACTGCATATTAGAATGGCTAGTTGGACATTTATTGGAAAATGAGATCATTTGTTTACTTTTGAACATCGGCAAAAATCAAACATTTCCCCTACTTTGAGTTCCATTTCCAGGTTCTTTTTATAGTAAAGCTAATCAAAATCACCTCTATTTCTATAATGTGTTTTCCATTCTATCAAATGAGACCAAGAAAATGAGAATACAACCATAAATACTATACGAAAATAACCACAAAGTCGGCATTTTAATTAAAAAAAAAAAAGCGGTCGGAGTTTTTTTTTTCCTCATTATGCACTGCGTGCTCCAGGATTTTTTTTATATGGTGCACACAGACCCATTCTCTCACATGTGGGCCTACCAGCTTTCTCCAGCTAGATTTGAAGCTGCTAGAATTTATGAGTATATACACGTCAAACACGGTGGCTCGTAAGACGCATATATACGACCAAAACAGTCAAAGGGTTAATAGCTTTTTCTTTTTAGTAAGCTATATGGGAAAAGGGATTACTAGCCCATTGTTCCTGGCATTTTAGTTGACTTTTACAACACACATGACTTATGGAGGAAAGATTCTTTTTCCACTTCTCTATGGATATGAAAGGAAAAGCAATAAAAATAAGAACTATTAAGTTAGAAATCAAAGAAAACTCAGATGAGTGTGTATACATAAACATGTACATGCATGTGTAGTGTGATCTAAGTGTAAGTAGAAGTAGCAAGATGTACATGAAATCTTGCATATTTATGAGACAGAAAAAGACATCAGCAATCCTACCATCATGTAAAGCAAAATACAGGCTTCCTCTTTACACTCGCTTAGTAGGACGGTAGTACCTCCCCGAGTGGTTGCTGTCTACCAACCTTCTACCTAAAAATTGATACATATTCAAATTAAATAGGTGTCAAGACAAAGCCTCTAACTCACAGCTAACAGAAAATCCAATTGTTTCAAATCCATAATTGATAAAAATAATTAGGATATGAAAATACAACTAAATGTATATAAAGAAATGTCACACGTACAGTGGACCCTTGGTTATCAGCCGTAATCCGTTCCAGAAGGTTGGCCTAAAACCAAAATACTATTTCCCATAAGAATTAATGTAAATACAATGGAGAGTTAGAGGTATTGGGAAGATGGAGGGAATATTTCGAGGAATTGTTAAATGTTGATGAAGATAGGGAAGCTGTGATTTCGTGTATAGGGCAAGGAGGAATAACATCTTTTAGGAGTGAGGAAGAGCCAGTTGTGAGTGTGGGGGAAGTTCATGAGGCAGTAGGTAAAATGAAAGGGGGTAAGGCAGCCGGGATTGATGGGATAAAGATAGAAATGTTAAAAGCAGGTGGGGATATAGTTCTGGAGTGGTTGGTGCAATTATTTAATAAATGTATGGATGAGGGTAAGGTACCTAGGGATTGGCAGAGAGCATGCATAGTTCCTTTGTATAAAGGCAAAGGGGACAAAAGAGAGTGCAAAAATTATAGGGGGATAAGTCTGTTGAGTATACCTGGTAAAGTGTATGGTAGAGTTATTATTGAAAGAATTAAGAATAAGACGAAGAATAGGATAGCAGATGAACAAGGAGGCTTTAGGAAAGGTAGGGGGTGTGTGGACCAGGTGTTTACAGTGAAACATATAAGTGAACAATATTTAGATAAGGCTAAAGAGGTCTTTGTGGCATTTATCCTCTTCAAGGGGGGCTCCTTGGCGTGGTGAAGAGGCTCTTGGTCTGAGGAATTAGACCTATCGGTCTTCTTCCTCAGACCGAACCTAATTACCCCCCAATCTCCCCTCCCCTATCCCATCCTCCCCATCCTCCCCTTTTTCCTTTCCTCCTCCTCCTCCCCACTCCTCCCTTTTGCCCTTCCTCTTTTTGTCCTTTGGGATTTCTCCCACAGGCGCGCTAGTTCCTAGGTAGGAGAAAGGACACCGGGGTCCATCCCATTCCGTTGAGGTTTCTTGGCGGTGGCGTAGTTTGCCGTGGAATCTGGATTGCCTAGGGATGTCCCGATCCCTCTCCGGTATCCCGGAGTAGCTTTGGGTGTCTTTTGGGCGACGGGTGTAGCTCTGGAAGCCACCTTTCGGATTCCGGGGGTGGTGGCTGAAGGAGGTATGCTTTGTGGCGGATATCCGGCCGCCCTCTCTTTTGTCCACCGAGGTAGCTCGGCAGATGTGAGGTTGCTATCCCAGATTGCTGGTTTACTGGCATGAAGGGTAGGGTATGGCACGGGTTCCATGCTGCATCTGCGCTACTAGCGGTGTCGAGTCCTCTTGGGCGCGGAGGGAGATTTCTGGCCCTTTCATCCCTCCTAGGAACTATCCCTCCCCGGTCCCCCCTTTTTTTTTCTTTTTTTTATTTTTATTTTCTTTTCTTCTTTCTTTTTTTTTTCTTAAAAACAAAAAGAAAGAAGTAACCTAACCATGGCAGCCCTAGTCCATGAACCTGGTACCCCCGGGCCCCTTCTTGATACCGCACCCCGTTCTGACCCCGCCTCGTCTTTGGACCACTCTTCAGACATTCCTCATGCCTCTGTACCTATTGCCGGTGCTGTTTCCTCACCCGCTTCAGGTACTGAGGCCTCGACTGACTCCTTCGATTTATCAGACCTTCGCTCTCCTCTGACTATGCTTCCGGCCTCTCCCTCTACGGTGCGGCAATTTTCAAATCGCCGACCCGTTCCACGTCGGACCAACTCTGGTCCCACGCCTAAACGTCAACGACAATTACCTGCTGATGATACTTCTCCACCTTCACCTTCTCGTTCTTCTCAGAAACGATCGACACGTCCTTCACTACCTTTCCACGCTCAGTTTCAGACTGAACAGTGGACTAAATTCTTCACTTTACGACCAACTTCCTCTACTGCCTATCTTTCTGACCATAGTATTGGCAAGGCACTCCTACGCCATGTTGGTAAAGATATTTCTTTTCATGCTCTTAAGAGCGGTACGCGCATCATTACCGTACAGAATGCTACCCAGGCTCGTGAGCTCTCTCGTCTTACCCATATAGATACTGTTCCTGTCACCCTTGAAAAACATCATTCCCTCAATTCTTGTAGTGGTACCGTTATTCTGCCCCATACCATAGTTCAACAAAATTTCCAGACATGTGGCACCGACATTCTAGAACAGCTGGAACTCCAAGATCTCCCAATCCTCAAGGTAGACACTTACATTCTTCCTGCCCGTGGGCGGAGACGATACCCTAGCAATGTGGCTCGTTTAACTTTTGACAGCCGAGAACTCCCATCCTCCGTTTATATAGCAGGACATCGGTTACAAGTTCGAAAGGTGATCCCTACACCACAACAGTGTAGAAATTGCTGGCGATTTGGCCATCCAGCGAAATATTGCAGATCTATCGCCGAATGCCCAGTCTGTGGTGCCGATGACCATTCTAATACGTCTTGCAATCGATCTCCCTCTTGCCTTAACTGTCATGAGGCTCACCCTTCGTACTCTCGCCGTTGTCAGGTCTATTTAAACGAGCGGGAAATCCGTTACCTCAAAGAGACAGAAGGTCTCCCTTATGCCATGGCAGTTTCTCATCTCCGCCTCCAAGGGAGACTCCCACGTGTTTCTTATTCCCGTGTTTCAAAACGTCCCCCCACTTCTGGTATCCCATCTTCTACACCCACCTCTGTGGTTACCTCTCCCATAATCACTCCTGTATCTAATCCTTTTGCTGTCCTCGGCTCAGACGTCCCTACTTCAACGCCTCAGTCTAATCTCGCTTCTTCGAGTTCTCTCTTACAAGCCTCAGTATCGACGAGACCTCGTACGACACCTCTTCCCAATCGTCCCTCTACTTCTCAAAAGTCAAAAAAAGGTCCGGTAACACCTCCTACCCATCTTCCACCTCCTCATTTTACCCTCCCTGTCTCTGTCCCTAGTTCTTCCCCTCTCACTGGCTCAGTTACAAGTGCAGAGGTTCACCCTCCTCCTCGTAATGTACCTTCCTCCCCTGTTCCCTCCCAAGTTTCTTCCTCTTCTGCCACCTCCCAGGTTCCTGTCTCTTCTGTCCCCTGCCACGCTTCTCCAGTTCCCTCCACCCTTTCGCCCCCCCCTACCTTGGTACAGTCCGATACAGTTCCAATCTTTACTCATCCTCCCCCTACCATTCCCAATATTGTCTCCCATACGACATCTCTGAATTCCGAAACACTTGAAGCAATCTCTGAATATATTGCAGAGACCAAACCATCAATGGACACTGATCCACCTTCCGCTCTTCCTCTCTCCTCTGCTCCATCTGCGCAACTCCTTTCTTCACAGCGCACCGTTCCTTCGCTGCTTGAACATTTTCCACTGCCTCCGCATGTGGACTTTTCTAACCCTTCTAGTCCGTAGGAACCCTTACCTGCGGATTTCAAGTATCTTTATCATTGCCAATCATGGCCTTTTTACAGTGGAATATACGCGGCCTCAGGGGTAATCGGGGTGAGCTTCAGATGTTACTCTCCCAGTTTGCCCCTGTTGGTGTTTGCTTACAGGAACCAAAATTACACTCTGCTGTTATTTCTCACATCTCAGGCTATAATTTATTGTATTCTTCAGATCCTTTTCCTGATGGGACCTTTAATGAAAGTGCCCTTCTTCTCCGCACTGATATTCCGTACCATCAGCTATTTGTTCATACTTCGCTGCATTACACAGCAGCCCGTATCCACTTACATAGGTGGTATACGCTCTGTTCTTTATATCTCTCTCCTTCTCGGGCATTATCTATTCCGGATTTTGCCTTCCTTGTTTCGTCATTACCGCCACCGATTCTGTTACTTGGTGATTTTAATGCCCACCATTTCCTCTGGGGAGGGTCTCACTGTGATTCCCGTGGAATTCAGTTAGAGGCTTTTCTTGCCACCCACCCCCTCCATGTTTTAAATACAGGTACTCACACCCATTTTGATCCTCGGACTCATACTCTCTCTTGCATCGATCTCTCAGTTTGCTCTTCCTCCGCCGCATTAGACTTTACTTGGTCTGTTCTCCCGGACTTACATGACAGTGATCATTTCCCAATCATTCTTACTTCCCCTTCATATTCGCCACCTCTTCGCACCCCACGCTGGCAATTTAATCGGGCAAATTGGAACCTTTACTCACACCTGACTGTTTTTAAAGAGGTTCCTTCTTCGTCCTCCATCGATGAGCTTTTACACCTCTTCTCGTCCTCCGTTTTCACCGCAGCTTCTCATTCTATACCCCAAACTTCGGGCAGGCATTCTCAGAAATGCGTGCCATGGTGGTCTCCTGCTTGTGCTCGTGCAGTACGTTTGAAACGCGCTGCATGGGGCAGGTACCGGTACAATAGAACCACAGAGCGACTCCTTGATTTTAAACAGAAGCGTGCGATCGCTCGCCGTGTCATCCGTGACGCTAAACGCACTTGCTGGCGAGATTATGTCTCCACCATCACCTCTGCTTCCTCTATGAGTGCAGTCTGGAAAAAAGTACGAAAACTGAGTGGTAAATATTCTCCTGACCCGGCTCCTGTTCTGCGGGTTGCCGGTGTTGATATAGCAAACCCACTAGATGTTGCCAATGAAATTGGCAATCATCTGGTCCGTATTTCTCAGGGACTCCATCTATGCCCCTCATTTCTTTCCTCAAAGTCTGCCAGAGAGTTAGCACCCTTGGACTTTTCTTCTCTCAGAGAAGAACAGTATAATGTGCCTTTTACACTTCAAGAACTGGAGGCAACACTCTCAGCTTGTCGATCATCGGCAGCTGGGCCCGACGACATTCATATTCGTATGCTACAACATTTACATCAGTCAGCCCTTGCAGTCCTATTACACCTTTACAATCTTATTTGGTCACAAGGAGTTCTTCCACAGCTGTGGAAATCCGCCATTGTTCTCCCTTTCCGCAAACCAGGCACTACGGGACATGAAACCTCCCACTATCGTCCCATTGCTCTTACCAGTGCAGTTTGCAAAGTAATGGAACGTCTAGTAAATAGACGTTTAGTGTGGTATTTAGAGACACACAACAGTCTCTCCACTCGTCAATATGGCTTTCGTAAGGGACGTTCTACCATAGACCCCTTACTGCGCTTGGATACGTATGTTCGTAATGCCTTTGCGAATAACCACTCAGTTATTGCCATATTTTTTGACCTTGAGAAGGCATATGACACAACTTGGAGGTATAATATTTTAGCCCAAGCCCACTCCTTAGGCCTTCGAGGCAATCTACCATCCTTCCTTAAGAACTTTTTAACTGACAGGCATTTCCGTGTTCGGGTTAATAATGTGCTCTCCCCGGACTTTGTCCAAGCTGAAGGTGTCCCCCAGGGATGTGTTCTGAGCACAACACTTTTTCTCCTTGCTATTAATGATTTGGCCTCTAGTCTTCCATCAAATATTTGGTCATCACTCTATGTTGATGACTTCGCTATTGCCTGTGCAGGCGCTGACTGTCACCTCCTTACAGTTTCTCTCCAGCATGCAGTCGACCGTGTTTCCAATTGGGCCACCACACATGGGTTTAAATTTTCCAGCACTAAAACCCACCAAATCACTTTCACTAGACGCTCTGTCATCTCTGATCATCCTTTGTACCTCTATGGCTCACGTATCCCTGAACGTGATACAGTCAAGTTTCTGGGCCTCCTCTTTGATCGTAGGTTATCCTGGAAACCTCACATTACCTCTCTGAAGGCAACTTGTCACAGCCGGCTGAACCTTCTTAAAACCCTTGCTCATCTTTCGTGGGGAGCTGATCGTCGAACCCTCCTTCACCTACATTCCACCCTTATTTTATCGAAACTTGATTATGGTGACCAGATCTATTCAGCGGCATCTCCTGCTACTCTCTCTAGCCTTAACCCCATTCATCACCAAGGATTACGTTTATGCCTTGGTGCTTTTCGCTCTTCCCCTGTCGAAAGCCTCTATGCAGAAGCGAACGTTCCATCCTTATCCGATCGCCGTGATGCCCATTGCCTGCGCTACTATGTACGCTCTCATGATCTCCGCAATCCTTCCATTTATAGAATGGTCACTGATATTAGTAGACATTCTTTATTTGTTCGCCGCCCCTGCTTACTCCGTCCCTTCTCTCTTCGCCTTCATTCGCTCTTGTCTTCTCTTCAACTACCACCTTTCTATGTACATGTAGCATCTCACTTTTCCCTACCCCCCTGGGAGGTCCCAGCTGTTCGAGTCTGTTCTTTCTCCCTCCCTTGCTCGAAAGCCCAACTGTCTACGGTCGCTTCCCGCTCTCTTTTTCTTGACCACTTTCACTCTCATTCTCATGCCATTGCTGTGTACACAGATGGCTCTAAGTCTTCTGACGGCGTAGGATTCGCAGCAGTGTTTCCGGACAGCGTCGTACAAGGGCATTTACTATCTTCAGCTAGTATTTTTACTGCTGAATTATATGCCATCCTTACAGCACTTATCCGTATTGCATCTATGCCTGTGTCATCATTTGTGGTTGTCTCAGACTCCCTTAGTGCTTTACAGGCTATACAAAAATTTGATACACCTCACCCCTTAGTCCTCCGTATCCAACTTTGGCTACGCCGCATCTTTACTAAGCATAAAGATATTGTTTTTTGTTGGGTCCCTGGTCATGTTGACGTACAGGGCAATGAACAGGCAGACACTGCTGCGCGGTCAGCAGTACATGACCTACCAGTTTCTTACAGAGGTATTCCATGTACGGACTATTTTGCTGTAATATCTTCCCACCTTCACACCCGTTGGCAACAACGTTGGTCTACTATGCTCGGCAACAAACTTCAGTCTATTAAACCGAGTATAGGTTACTGGCCGTCTTCTTATCACCAGTGTCGAGGTTGGGAGACTACTCTCTCCCGTCTTCGCATTGGCCATACTCGTCTTACTCATGGATATCTCATGGAGAGGCGTCTTGCTCCTCTCTGTGAGAATTGCCAAGCTCCATTATCAGTCAGCCACATTCTGTTGGACTGCCCACTTTATCAACGAGCACGCAGAATTTACCTCTGTCGTCGTCTTCGCCCCGCTGCTCTCTCTTTACCTTCCCTTCTCGCTGATGGACCCACCTTTCATCCGGACTCTCTTATTGACTTTTTGACAACGACTGACTTACTTCACAAATTCTGATACTTTCAGCCCTTTCTACTTGTATCTCTTGCTACCCTCTACCCCCGTACTATCCCCTGCCCCGCTGTTTTCTGTAACCTGCTGATCATCCCCCCTCCCTCCTGCCATCCAATTCCCTTGCTTCCTTCCCTACCCTGCAGCGCTGTATAGCCCTTGTGGCTTAGCGCTTCTTTTTGATTATAATAATAATTTGTGGCATTTATGGATTTGGAAAAGGCATATGACAGGGTGGATAGGGGGGCAATGTGGCAGATGTTGCAGGTGTATGGTGTAGGAGGTAGGTTACTGAAAGCAGTGAAGAGTTTTTACGAGGATAGTGAGGCTCAAGTTAGAGTATGTAGGAAAGAGGGAAATTATTTCCCAGTAAAAGTAGGCCTTAGACAAGGATGTGTGATGTCACCGTGGTTGTTTAATATATTTAAAGATGGGGTTGTAAGAGAAGTAAATGCGAGGGTCTTGGCAAGAGGCATGGAGTTAAAAGATAAAGAATCAAACATAAAGTGGGAGTTGTCACAGTTGCTTTTTGCTGATGACACTGTGCTCTTGGGAGATTCTGAAGAGAAGTTGCAGAGATTGGTGGATGAATTTGGTAGGGTATGCAAAAGAAGAAAATTAAAAGTGAATACAGGAAAGAGTAAGGTTATGAGGATAACAAAAAGATTAGGTGATGAAAGATTGGATATCAGATTGGAGGGAGAGAGTATGGAGGAGGTGAATGTATTCAGATATTTGGGAGTGGACATGTCAGCGGATGGGTCTATGAAAGATGAGGTGAATCATAGAATTGATGAGGGGAAAAGGGTGAGTGGTGCACTTAGGAGTCTGTGGAGACAAAGAACTTTGTCCTTGGAGGCAAAGAGGGGAATGTATGAGAGTATAGTTTTACCAATGCTCTTATATGGGTGTGAAGCATGGGTGATGAATGTTGCAGCGAGGAGAAGGCTGGAGGCAGTGGAGATGTCATGTCTGAGGGCAATGTGTGGTGTTAATATAATGCAGAGAATTCATAGTTTGGAAGTTAGGAGGAGGTGCGGGATTACCAAAACTATTGTCCAGAGGGCTGAGGAAGGGTTGTTGAGGTGGTTCGGACATGTAGAGAGAATGGAGCGAAACAGAATGACTTCAAGAGTGTATCAGTCTGTAGTGGAAGGAAGGCGGGGTAGGGGTCGGCCTAGGAAAGGTTGGAAGGGCTTGGACTTCCAGCAGGCATGAGTGAGCGTGTTTGATAGGAGTGAATGAAGACAAATGGTTTTTAATACAGTGGACCCCCGGTTAACGATATTTTTTCACTCCAGAAGTATGTTCAGGTGCCAGTACTGACCGAATTTGTTCCCATAAGAAATATTGTGAAATAGATTAGTCCATTTCAGACCCCCAAACATACACGTACAAATGCACTTACATAAATACACTTACATAATTGGTCGCTTTCGGAGGTAATCGTTATGTGGGGGTCCACTGTACTTGACGTGCTGTTGGAGTGTGAGCAAAGTAACATTTATGAAGGGGTTCAGGGAAACCGGCAGGCCGGACTTGAGTCCTGGAGATGGGAAGTACAGTGCCTGCACTCTGAGGGAGGGGTGTTAATGTTGCAGTTTAAAAACTGTAGTGTAAAGCACCCTTCTGGCAAGACAGTGATGGAGTGAATGATGGTGAAAGTTTTTCTTTTTTGGGCCACCCTGCCTTGGTGGGAATCGGCCAGTGTGATAATAATAATAAAAAAAATTAATCTGTTCCAGACACCTAAAAATATTAACAAAAATATTTTTTAAAGATTATCTATAGTTTTACATACACAAAACAATTAGAACTAAATTAAGTAAATGAACATTTAAATCACTATTACATACCTTTATTAAAGACTCTTGTTGGCTTATGGAAGACAGGGAGGAGGAGAGAGGGGAAGACTGATTATTGTTTGGCTGGGGAGTACACCTCCGTAAGGACTTCAGGTATCAAAGCCCTCTCTGGGGTTACTTCCCTCCCTGCCTGCTATACTCCCTGCCTTCCTCCAACACTCCCTGCTACACCCTGCCTGCCTGCTTCACCCTGCCTGCCTGCTACATTCCATGCGTTCCTCCTACACTCCCTGCTACACCCTGCCTCCCTACTACACTCCCTGCCTGCTTCCTACACTCTCTGCCTTCCTCCTACACTCCCTGCTACACCCTTCCTCCCTACTACACTCCCTGCCTGCCTGCTACACTCCCTGCATGCCTTCTATACTCCCTCACTCTGTGCTACACTCCCTGCCTTCCTTGTACACTCCCTGCTACTCCCTTCCTTCCTCCTACACTCCCTGCTACTCCCTGCCTCCCTGCTACACTCCCTGCCTTCCTCCTACACTCCCTGATACACCCTGCCTGCCTGCTACACTCCCTGCCTGCTACACTCCCTGCATGCCTGCTACACTCCCTGCCTGCCTGCTACACTCCCTGCCTGCCTGCTACACTCCCTCCATGCTACATTCCCTGCATGCCTGCTACACTCCATCTCTCCATGCTACACTCCTTGCCTGCCTGCTACACACTGCTACACCCTGCCTCCCTACTACACCCTGCCTCCCTACTACACCCTGCCTCCCTACTATGCCCTGCCTCCCTACTACACCCTGCCTCCCTACTACACCTTGCCTCCCTACTACACCCTGCCTCCCTACTACACCCTGCCTCCCTACTACACCCTGCCTCCCTACTACACCCTGCCTCCCTACTACACCCCCTGCCTTCCTCCTACACCCCTTGCCTTCCTCCTACACTCCCTGCTACACCCTGCCTCCCTACTACACTCTCTGCATGCCTGCTACACTCCCTGCATGCCTGCTACACTCCCTGCATGCCTGCTACACTCCCTGCATGTCTGCTACACTCCCTGCATGCCTGCTACATTCCCTGCATGCCTGCTACACCCTGCCTCCCTACTACACTCCCTGCCTTCCTCCTACACTCCCTGTTACACCCTGACTCGCTACTACACTCCCTGTTACACACCCTGCATGCCTGCTATACTCCCTGCCTTCCTCCTACACTCCCTGCTACACCCTGCCTCCCTACTACACTCCCTGCCTGCCTGCTACACTCCCTGCCTGCCTGCTACACTCCCTGCCTGCCTGCTTCACTATCTGCCTGCCTGTTACACTCCCTGCCTCCCTGCTACACTCCCTGCATGCCTGCTACACCCTGCCTCCCTACTACACTCCCTGCCTGCCTCCTACACTCCCTGTCTCCCTGCTACACTCCCTCCCTCCATATTATAGAGAAATGTTTGGATGAATGAGCAGAAGCTTCCTCACTCGCCCAGAGACAAAGCCAGACTGATGTGCGAGTGACTGGCGGTGGCAGGTTGATGTGTCCCATATGGCTTAAAAGTGAAATAACGGCTGAAAACTGGAAACAGAGAAACCGGCCGATAACTGAGTTGGCCAACAAGTGGAATGGCCGATAACTGAGGGTCCACTGTATAATTCAACTGAAGTCACATATACATGTACCTGCATCATTCCAAGACCTGTCAATATTTTTGCCTTAAAATGTTTTATAGTTCAATAAATTAGAAACAGTGCTAGGACAAATTGTCCTGCATTCCACATACAGGGAAACAAAGCAAGTTATGCCTTGCGAATGGTCAATTAACCATGGCAGTTGCAACCATATAGACCACAGAGAATCAAATGCAATGTTTGTAGCTTTCAAATGGTACTATATATATGGGTAGTATATATACAGATGTGATTGAAAAATGTGTCTAAAATGGGAGGGGTTGGTTTGTATGTTACGAGTTGTTAATTTGCACTGAGCTACTTAACACCACAAATGTTGTAGTTGAAATTTTGGCAGTGAAAATTAAAACTCAAAATTTATCTCTTTGTATATTAACTACCAGATACAACTTAAAAGCAGTTTGAAGATTACCAAGTACTATTGAAAATCAAACAGTGCCTTGTAAATCTTTCAAATTTGACCCCAGTCATCATATTGCTTAGTGATTTCTGTTTAAGACATCAAAAATGGAAGAATGTAGCATATGCTATAACAGCAGAAGTCCCAGGAGGCAGTTTGGATGAACAGTCACATACGTACTAATGAACTGGAATAAATTTGGCTCAAGTTGGCCAATGGTGGCACCACCCAAATTATAAAATACCCTTGACCTTATATTTGCACATAATGAGAATCTGATGTTGAACATAATGGTGTCAAATAATATTACTGATCACATTCTAATTGAAGTTCTGACATATATTCATACACACAGGACTTGAGCAGCCCATTGTGGATTGGTTAGATTGTATTTGTTCTAAATCCATGTGGATCATTCAGCAAGGAGTGGTACAGGCTTGATCTTCAGTTAGCTGACTGCAGCCCAATCTTTGACCAATAAAGCTGTGTAGGGTATATTCAAGAAATTTAATTTCAACATTAAACATAAACAGGGATTAAATAAATCCTAATCTTATTGAAACATGCTCGGAATATAGTACAAGTAGCATGGATTTAAACCAGTCTCGAGAGGCGTTGGGGTTCATTGACAATAAAAGTTTGCTACAGATATATACCATTACGAAACAGGAAGAGAAGATTCAGGTTAGAGAGAGATGGAGAATCACAGGACTTATTAAAGTGTCCAGACTTTTTCAAGAGCAAAAAGAAACACTGTTTGCAGAATGCAAAAAAAATGAACTCAAACTGAATGAATCATACAGAATCCAGGAGAGAGAGGGAGTAAGAAACCATTAATGAAATTAAAAGAAACCGAAAATACTTTATCTTGTATGCAAAATCTAGGGCAAAAACAACATTTAGTTTAGTATTGGACCTTTACTTAAAGAAGATGGAACTTAAACTGATGACAACAAAGAAATGGGTGAAATACTAAGTTATAATATGATTGTGTCCAGTACGTTATTAATCATACTAAAGATAGAGCAAATGAATTTTTCATGAATGAGACTCGAAACTGTCTTTGTCTTAAACATCTGATGTCACATGCAGTAGGGCCCCACTTATTCGGCAGGTTAGGTTCCAGGCTCCTGCCGGAAAGCAGAACACCATTTTTTCCACTTATAAATGCATAGAAATGCCAGGTAACAAGTTTACACTACATATATTAGGTTAGAAATACAACTAGGCATTAAAAGCAATAAGTAAAATACACACACAGTACACTCATTACTTACCTTAAAATATTTGTAGTTTAAATGTAGGGTGAGAGGTGAGTTTAATTTGTAGGAAGTCAGGTTTGGGAGGTATGGTAGCCAGCCAGGTCAGCCCACCCCACCCACACATATAATATACATTTAATTAAAGCTCCCCAGAGCGATAAAATATATGTACAGTACATTCAGTAATTACCTTAAAATATTTGTAGTCTTAATGTAGGGTGAGAGGTGAATTTTATTTGTAGGAAGTCAGGTTTGGGAAGTATGGAATCCAACCAGGGCAGCCCTCCCCACCCCACCCACATGTAATGTACTATGATATTTAATTAAGGCTCCCCAGAGTGATAAAATACATATATGGCACATTCATTAATTACCTTAAAATATTTGTAGTCTTAATGTAGGGTGAGAGGTGAGTTTTATTTGTAGGAAGTCAGGTTTGGGAAGTATGGAATCCAGCCAGGGAAGCCATCCCCACCCCACCCACACATAATGTAAACAAACCAGACGAACGCGTCTGGCTTTCGTCACTTTACATTGTGCACAAGTTGTCTCCACATTGATACAGTAGAATAAATAAAGAGAAACACTCCCATTCTCTTGTAACATTATTTTTAGAAGAAATGACGCCCTGAGTGAAGGCATACTTTGGTACAGGTACACATACGTATAATTATCAGTTATAATAATAATGTAGGTATGTAGTCTGCCTGGGCTACATACCTACACCTACCTACATAGCTACGCAATATTTAATGCAGCCCAGAGCCATATTATTACCACCAACATACCATGTTCACTGACTTTAATCGTTTCTAACGACTACCTTTAGATGCCATCATAAACAAAGGGAGAAGTAATGAATAATTCAAGCCGAGAATTGTAAACAAAATCGTTATGTATTAAGGGGAGTGATGTAATATTTTCCCTCCCCCCGGCTACTACACCTCCATAGTATATAAACAAAATGTTTATATGCTATGTAACATTTTTCTTATATAATTTTGAAGAAAATATCATAGATGGATTAATAAAAATGTCTATATTAACATAAAATATTTAACTCCTAAATGATCCAAACGTATATACATGTATACGTTCTTACGCATAGCGCCCCAAACGTATATATACGTTTTAATTTTCCTGCCTCTTCAGGAGTGTATCAGTCTGTAGTGGAAGGAAGGCGGGGTAGGGGTCGGCCTAGGAAAGGTTGGAGAGAGGGGGTAAAGGAGGTTTTGTGTGCGAGGGGCTTGGACTTCCAGCAGGCATGCGTGAGTGTGTTTGATAGGAGTGAATGGAGACAAATGGTTTTTAATACTTGACGTGCTGTTGGAGTGTGAGCAAAGTAACATTTATGAAGGGGTTCAGAGAAACCGGCAGGCCGGACTTGAGTCCTGGAGTTGGGAAGTACAGTGCCTGCACTCTGAAGGAGGGGTGTTAATGTTGCAGTTTAAAAACTGTAGTGTAAAGCACCCTTCTGGCAAGACAGTGATGGAGTGAATGATGGTGAAAGTTTTTCTTTTTCGGGCCACCCTGCCTTGGTGGGAATCGGCCAGTGTGATAATAATAAAAAAATAAAAAATATATAATTTTGAAGAAAATATCATAGATGAATTAATGAAAATGTCTATTTTGACATAAAATAAGACATTTAACCCTTAACCCTTTGAGGGTCGACAGGCCCTCTCCAAAACTCGTTCTCAGGGTCGGCCAAATTTCAAAAAAAAAAAAATTATTTTTTCTTATGAAAAAATAGTTTTTTTTTTCTAAACATTATAGGCTAAACAAAAAAAATTTAATGTCAATACTTACCGAGATATGGAGGCGTGAAATTTGCAAAAATTGAACAACATATGGTAACATCGCCAACTGCCGTCACCCGGTATTTTTCTATTTACTTTTTTATGTACTATTTTCAATTATTTTTCAATTTTTCTTTTTCTGAGTAACTTTTATGGCCTCTGAGGCCAACATGATCAGTATTTTGTAAGTTATTTCTTTTTCAATACTACACAATAAGGGCGTAAACACTGTTGTCATTATTTTGTTTACAGAAAATATTTACACAAACAAACGATATGAAATGTTGTTTATTACTATTTTTCTATATTTTATATACACATATACAGTCACAGGGAATGTTTCTAGAAGTTCTGAAGCCTGTGGAACTCTTTGAAACATGGTGTCATGCACAGTGGAGTTTTACACTCCTCACACATAAAACGAGCGTCTCTGCATTGTTGTGTGCGTTTTTTTGTATGTGCACAGACGTAACACCTCTTCTGAGCCTTTTTCTTCAAAGCAGTAGCAGGCAGTTTTACCAGGAAGTGATCACCATGCTTCAGACGAGCAGGTAGTTGTTGAAAATTTGGTGGGCGGTCAATTGCAGGTGCTGTTCCTTGGTACTTGAATATTATTTGTCTGATGACAGACAAACAGAATTTGCCGTACTGTGGTTTGTTTCTGGTGCTCATCTTATACATATTATAAGCATTGAGCATGGAAATGTCCAGAAGATGGAAAAACAGTTTGATGTACCACTTATAACTCTTGCGAACACAATCAGCAAACCCAATCTGCATGTCACATTTGTCCACTGAACGCATGTTGAAGGTGTAATCAATCACAGCTGCAGGTTTTAGAATGGGTTCATTTCTCTCTCTATGCTGCCTGCCACTGTCTGCCATTTCATTAGGGTGAATTGATGATGACAGTGTGACGTCTCGTTTGTCATGCCACCGAAATGCCATGATGTCATTGGGAGCAAACGCCTGCACCTCACCTCTACGAGTGCCAGCGTCAAACCTGGGCATATGTTTCCGATTTGCATGCACTGTGCCACACACATCTGTCATGTTCACTCGCAAAAAATCACTGAGTGAGGGGCTTGTGTACCAGTTATCTGTATATAATATATGCCCCTTACCAAGGTATGGTTCTATCATTGTTCGAACCACATCACCTGAGATGCCCAATAACTTCCTGGTATTTTGCAATGTATAACTTCCAGTGTACACAATAATATCCAATACCAGACCACTGTAACAATCACAAAGCACAAACAACTTTATACCAAAGCGTTTCCTCTTGCTTGGTATGTACTGCTTGAAAGAGAGTCTTCCTTTGAACAGAATCAAAGACTCATCAATTACAAGCTTCCTGAAGGGATAAAAATGCGTACTGAATTTCTGTTTCAGATACACAAACACATTCCTAATCTTATATAACCTGTCAGTTCTGTCAGGCCTGGTTTTATCTGAGAAGTGAAGCATACGTAACATTAGCACAAATCGATTCACTGGCATTATATCACTGAAACCTGGTGTTGCAATCAGGGGGTCTGTTGACCAGTATGATTTCACTTTGTGCTTATACACATGTGGCATAAGCATTATTGTGGCCAAGAAAAGATACATCTCAGCCACAGTTGCCTCCTTCCACTGGTGTAGACGTGATTTTGGTGAAAGTAATGTGTTTGCCATGGTGTACTCGTAGTGTGTGTTGCTTTCCATGACAATACTTTTCATCAGTGGTTCGTCAAAGAATAACTCGAAACATTCCAGTTCAGTGGCATTGTTCCCAAGTGCACAAGATGGCCGTATTCCACTTTGGCTGTCATCAAACTGGTGGGGATTTGGAACAAAATTGACAGCTTCCTGCCAATCCCAGGTGCGGTCTGCTGGTGGGTACTGGACAATGACAGGTGGTTGTGGTTGTGGAGGTTGTGGTTGTGGAGGCTGGTGTGGTGGGTGAGTGGGGGATGGTGGCCTTTGTTCTAGATCAGCTGAGGCAGCAGCGTGGGTGGCAGCATGGCCCACTGCTGGTGCCTCACCGCCGGCACCACTACCACCACGCACATTTTCCATCCCAATTGCAACAGTATCTTCGTCATTTTCACTGTCTGTTCCTGTTGTACAGCCACGGGATGCACTCCGAGATACACTCCTTCCCCTTGGTATAACATATGGCACACTACCAGAGCGCATATATCGTCGTATATACTGACGCTTCACTGGGGAATATTGCACTTCACTATCATTACTGGAACTAGTTTGAAGAGCTTGTAGTTCATATTCACTTTCACTATCATCACCCATGCTCTCATCTGAGTCTGGGATTTGGGAAAATAGAAGTTTCCTCTTGGGTTCTGGAACAACTGAACGTGAACAAGAGGGCCCAGCACCAGAGGTGGAAGGCTGAGGGTCGTCTGGGTTTTCCTCACTATTACCGATATTATGGTCATTAGTTTCGGTCAAAACCTCACTAAAACCACGAAACTCATCTTCACTGGCACTTCCATCACTATTAGAACTGTCACTGGGGAACAAAAGTGTCCCAATTCGCCGAGGAGTGAGGACCTTCTTACCGCGAGGCATGGTGGACATTGTTTACTAAGAGGGCATTCCCACAATGCACCACTGGGTCCCAGATTTTTTTTCTACCGCGCACACCGACCACGCAGACCCATTCTCTCACACCTAGGCCTACCAGCCTTTTCCCGCAAGATTTGAGGCCGCTAGAATTTATGCGTACTAGTACGTCAAAAACCCCTACGCGTAAGACGTACTAGTACGACCAAAACCCTCAAAGGGTTAAATGGTCCAAACGTATATATACGTTTTTTCAACATCTGAAAGTATGTAAAAAAATGTAATCTTTTTTTTTTTGTTTTACATGTGAAAACATGTAAAAAAACTTATCTACATTTTTTTTGTTATATTTGAAATTATGTAAAAAAAAAAGTAGATCTACTTTTGTAGCACTACGAATTTGAACGTCGATCTTTTTGGACCGTTTAAGGGTTAATGTGCCCAAGGGTGATTATTATTAATATTATGTAATGTTTTCCCTCCACCCGGCAACCACACCTCCATGGCACATAAACAGCATGTTTATATGCTATGTAATGTGTTTATTACATAATTTTGAAGAAAATATCATAGATGAATTAATGAAAAAGTCTATATTGAGGTAAAATTAGACATTTAATGTGCCCAAGTGTGATTATTATTATATAATAGAGAGATGTGCTCATGGAGAATGTAAACAAACCGGGTGGCACGTGCCATATTTGAAAGACCGCTTGCTGTATAGAAAGTTTTGGTCATAATTTGAGATCATTGTATTAGTGGAACGCCGAAAAGTGGGGCCCTACTGTATATGTACTTGCTTCTCTCCCTAAGATGTATGTATGCTGTTGAATCTCCAAATTCGTGAGCATTATGTTCCCAGAGGTTTGGAATTTGTGAATATTGCAAAATTCTATCAGTATAATAAATTTTGTGTTTCAACGTTTTTTTTTTTTCAACACTTTTACTGTCCGGACCACCAAAATTAATAATGGACCCCCGATTTTTGTCCTTAATCCTTTCAGGGTTCGGACGTACTAGTATGGCTTACGCACCAGGGTTTTTGACGTACTAGTACGCCTAAATTCTAACGCCCTCAAATCTAGTGAGAGAAAGCTGGTAGGCCTACATATGAAAGAATGGGTCTATGTGGTCAGTGTGTGCAGTATAAAAAAAATCCTGCAGCACACAGTGCGTAATGAAAAAAAAACAACTTTGACCGTGTTTTTGGATTAAAACAGCGACTTTGCACTGTATTTTCGTGTGGTATTTATTGTTGTATTCTAGTTTTCCTGGTCTCATTTTATAGAATGGAAGACATGTTACAGAAATTGAGATGATTTTGACTGGTTTTACAATGAAAAGTACCTTGAAATTGAGCTCAAAGTAGGAGAAATGTTTGATTTTTACCAAAGTTCAAAAGTAAACAAATCATGCTAAGCGTCCAATACACGTCAACTGGTGAGTCTAATATTCTTTCACAAGTGCGCTGATATTATTTATACCATTTCTACACTAATGCAGTAGTCTGCATAACAGTATGTAAATCTATTTTTTGTGTGAATAAAAATTCAAAGTGGAAAGCAAAAGAATGTAAGAGGGGCATGGGGACGTGACTAATAAACAGAGGAAATGTTATTTTAGTGCCAAGAATGTCTGCATTGTTTATTCTGGACCCTATTCGGAAATTGGCATCTTTTGAAATTTGTGTGAAATTGGCAAAATTGCTAAATTCTGGCCACTGTATTGGATAGTTGAAATTGGTAAATGGGTGGTTTCTTGTACTCATTTGATAGAAAAAAATGGAGTTCTAGTGAAATAGTTATGATTTTTGTCGACTAGTACACTGGAATTGGCCAAAAATAGGGCTCAAAGTGGGTAAAATCGCCGATGCGTAAACATCGTTGAGACCGCTAACTTTGCGAGAGCATAATTCTGTAAGTTTTCTATCAATTTTCATACTTTTGGTGTCGTTATGATCAGGAAAAGATTCTCTATCTTTTCATAAGATATATATATATATATATATATATATATATATATATATATATATATATATATATATATATATATATATTATATAATATATATATATATAATATATATGTCTATATAATATATATATATATAATATACATATATATTATATATATAATATAGATATATATATATATAATATGTATATATATATATATATATATATATATATATATATATATATATATATATATATATATATATATATATATATATATATATATATACACATGTATATATATATATATTATTTTTTTTTTTAAATTTAGGCGACCCTGAGAACAAGTCTGGGAGAGGGCCTGGGGACCCTGAGAGGGTTAGTCCGTTCCAGAAGTTTGGTTGAAATCCGAAATGGACGATAACCGAAGTATATTATATCCCATAAGAAATAATGTAATTTTAATTAATCCATTCCAGACACCCAAAAATATTAACAAAAAATAAATTAAGTTAGTAATAGAACTAGGCATTAAAAATCAAAATAAAAAGTAAAATACATAAACGGTACATTCATTACTCGCCTTAAAATATTTGTAGTTGTAATGTAAGACGAGAGGTGAGTAGTATTTGTAGGAAGTCAGTGTAGGTAGCTGGTAGGTAGCCTGGGCTACATCTACTGGCTACCTACACTGTGGCCCAGGGCCATATTATTACCATTGACATACCATGTTCACTGAGTTAACCATTTCTAACTACCTTTAAGACAATTCCAATACTTTGGTCAACCAGATTCTTAGCTAAGAATTGGTTGACTTTGACTGAGCACAAGAAGTGATTTAACTATCAGAACTACCCTATAAAGTGCACATATGTCAGTAATTTGGCCAATTTTTCACCCCAAAAAATAAAATTTAAAATATCCAAAATAAACACTGTAAGACATTCCAGGCACTAAAAAATATTTTGTGTGTTCATTAATCCTGTCTCCAGGCCTCTCCTGTGTAACACTTGCCTTCCATTTTGAATTTACATAAAAAATCGAAGATTTACCATATTTCTCGGATAATGGTATATAGCCAGGAATGATTAGTCATGGTTTATGGTATCCCAATAATTAAATCAGTCATGTTAAAAACCCACAATAGAGACCTGGGGTGTATGTCTTGACCCATCCTCGGGAAAATCGACAAAAATAGAATGCATCCACTACTTTGCACCCAGTTTCTAGCTACAGTGGAACCTCGGATTTTGTCTTTAATTTGTTCCAGAGAGTCGATCGAAAACGAAATTCGACGAAAACTGAAGCAATATTTCCTATAAGAAATAATGTAAATACAATTAATCCGTTCCAAACACCCAAAAATATTAACAAAAAATACATTTATAGAGAATAACAATAGTTTTACATACAGAAAACAATGAGAAATAAATATAAAGCACTAATGAAATGGATAAATGAACATTCAAATCACTTTTATCTTTATTGACGACTCTTGTTGTATGGAAGACGACGACAAGGGGAGAGGCAGGAGAAGTTATCTCTACCATCACTACCACCCTCTACCACCATCACTGCCACCCTCTACCACCATCACTGCCACCCTCTACCACCATTACTACCACCCTCTACCACCATCACTACCACCCTCTACCACCATCACTACCACCCTCTACCACCATCACTACCACCCTCTACCACCCTCTACCACCATCACTACCACCCTCTACCACCATCACTACCACCCTCTACCACCATCACTACCACCCTCTACCACCATCACTACCACCCTCTACCACCATCACTGCCACCCTCTACCACCATCACAATCACTGCCACCCTCTACCACCATCACAATCACTGCCACCCTCTACCACCATCACTGCCACCCTCTATCACCATCACTACCACCATCACAATCACTGCCACCCTCTACCACCATCACAATCACTGCCACCCTCTACCACCATCACTACCACTATCTACCACCATTGAATTCTATCGTGTTTTTCACCTTCTTCATTGAAGGGCTGGCACTCTGAACTTTCTTTGGCCCCATGGTGGCTTATTTAGCAGTCGCACTCAGTAAACAAGCACAAAAAACAATGGATTATTACAAAATGTTTCGTATGAATGTGCAGGGTAATGTTCACTTGATGAGAAAGCCAGACTGATTCAGAATGTGTGTGTGGGATGCTTTGTGTGGGCACGGGCAGATGGACATGTTCGGTATGGCGGATGAAAACCAAGATGATGAATGAAAACTGGGACAATATTTTGACGAAAAAAGTCGTCGAAAACCGAATTTGATAAAAACCAGGGCAAAAGAAAACTTAGGTTCCTGAAACCAAAATCATCTCTTACTTCAGCAGTACATATCTTCCATTCTGTCAAATACTAGTACCAAAAAATAGCCAATAAAATCACAAAAAACCATCCTATTTTAAATCAAATTCAATTTCAGAGTTTTCGTTTTTCCATTGTGTACCACATGAGGCAGTATTTTTTTTATACTGTGCACACTCGCTGCACAGACCCATTCTCTCATATCTAGGCCAAAATTTACCACTAACAGCTTACGTAAGGGGAGCCATACTCAAATGGTATATCTACGTGAGGGATGCTGTCTTCAAGTTAGATCTATGTGACGGCTTCTGTAAGGGTTTAAGGACATCCATGGAATGAATGGTGGTGAATGTTCTTACAGTTGCAAGACCAAATGCAAGTGTAGTGTACACATTTTACAAAAATGTGATAATTGAGTAATACCACAGAAAATGTGTGCAAAGGTAATAATTTGAAAAGTGGGCAAAAGGATTTTTAACTTGATAACAAATTGAACCCAATCAATAATGGTAAATTAAGTCAGAGGCTACCATAATGAAAAGTGCTGTTCCTCAAGGCACTGTACTCATCTCAGTTCTCTGTCTCATTCTCATATTTGACATACAGAAGCAAATTATTGAACTGTATCATCCCTTGCAGACAATGCAATAATTTGTATGAGGGACACCCAGCCAATCTCCAAACTGAACCAGGTCATTCAGTGGACCACAGAAAATAATATTCAGTGAGGTCAAATTTCAGTTAGTAAGCTAAAGAAAGTTTGAGGAAATAAAAACTGGAAAAGAGTGTAAAGTAAACTTAACCCTTTGAGGGTCTGTCCCGTAGATCTACGGCTTTACGTTCAGGGTCCAAACTGTAGATCTACGTCATGAGCTCAGCTCGCTCTGATAAACTGTGAGTGGTACATTTGGGCCTAGATATGAGAGAATACATCTATGTGGTATGTGTGCACCACATAAAACAGATCCTGCAGCACACTGTGTATAATGAGAGAAAAAAACTGAAATCATGATTTTTCGATTAAAACAGCGACTTTGCAGTGTTTTTTCGTATGTTTTTTATAGTTGTATTTGCGATTTCTTGGTCGCATTTGATAGAATGGAAGACATTACAGAAATAGAGATGATTTTGATTGGTTTTAGCACTGGAAATGGCTTGAAACTGAGCTCAAAGTAGCAGAAATGTTAAATTTTTGCCGATATTCAAGAGTAAACAAACGACCTCACACGTCTAATACACGCCAGCTGGTGGGTCTAATATGCATTCACAAATATGGTGATGATATTTATACAATTATTAAAGTATTGCATAACAGCAAATCTTCTATTTTTTGGTGTGAATAAAAATTCATTATGTGAATAAAAAATCAAAATGGAATTTATTTGTAAAGCCTCAAAACGTAACTAATGAACAGAGGAAATGTTAGTTTAGTTCCAGGAATACCTACATTGTTTATTCTGGACCCTATTTTGAAATTGGAATATTTTGAACTTTGTGTTAAATTGGCCAAATTAACAATTTCTGATCACTTTAATTTGTAGTTGAAATAGCTAAGAATTTGGTTGACTGGAATAATGTAATTGGCCTAAAATGGGAGTCAAAGTCGGCAAAATCGCCGATTTGTAAATATTGCTGACACATCAAAATTCGTGAGAGCATAATTTCGTCAATTTTCCATCAAATTTCGTACTTTTTGTTTTATTACCTTCACAAAAAGATTCTCTACTATTTCATAAGAAAAAATATTTTTTTTTTTTTTTTAAATTCTTGGACACTGGGGCACCACTTCAGATTTGGGCCTTGGACCCTGAAGGGGTTAAACATCTCAGGAGAGATGATTAATGTGTGAGGAACTTATGATTGATAATGTCAGAATATCACATTCAAGGATAAAAAGCTGATACAAATAGCATCAAAATTAACAGATAAAAAATAAAATAAAATATTTATTTATTTGCTAAGGTTACAATTTGTGTTTACATATGATTGGAGCAAAGAAAGCCACTATCGATAATGCCGAGGCATTTCGGACAGACTTAGCCTAATACTACTTATAGACTACTTAAGTCTAGACAGGTGAAGAGTGGTAGAATACAAATGGTCAATATTCACTCTATTGTTAATATGAGGTAGTACAATTTATGATACAATCAATCATACTTTTTAAGTTTGTAATTAAGTTCATTTACTCTATTATTAACCCTTTGAGTGTCGAGACCCCTGATCCTTAACCCTTTCAGGGTCCGTCCCGTAGATCTACGGCTTTACGTTCAGGGTCCAAACCGTAGATCTACGCCATGAGCTCAGCTCACTCTGATAAACTGTGAGTGGTACATTTGGGCCTAGATATGAGAGAATGCATCTATGTGGTATGTGTGCACCACATAAAACAGATCCTGCAGCACACTGTGTATAATGAGAGAAAAAAAATGAAATCATGATTTTTCGATTAAAACAGCAACTTTGCAGTGTTTTTTCGTATGTTTTTTATAGTTGTATTTGCGATTTCTTGGTCTCATTTGATAGAATGGAAGACATATTACAGAAATAGAGATGATTTTGATTGGTTTTAGCACTGGAAATGGCTTGAAACTGAGCTCAAAGTAGCAGAAATGTTAAATTTTTGCCAATATTCAAGAGTAAACAAACGACCTCACACATCTAATACACGTCAGCTGGTGGGTCTAATATACATTCACAAATATGGTGATGATATTTATACAATTATTACAATATTGCATAACAGTAAATCTTCTATTTTTTGGTGTGAATAAAAATTCATTATGTGAATAAAAAATCAAAATGGAATTTATTTGTAAAGCCTCAAAACATAACTAATGAACAGAGGAAATGTTAGTTTAGTGCCAAGAATGCCTACATTGTTCATTCTGGACCCTATTTTGAAATTGGAATATTTTGAACTTTGTGTTAAATTGGCCAAATTAACAATTTCCGATCACTTTATTTTGTAGTTGAAACAGTTGACTTGGCGATTTCTTGTGCTCAATCGATAGAATAGAAGTAATACTAGTGAAATAGCTAAGAATTTGCTTGATTGGAATAATGTAATTGGCCTAAAATGGGAGTCAAAGTCGGCAAAATCGCCAATTCGTAAATATCGCTGAGACATCAAAATTCGCGAGAGCATAATTTCGTCAATTTTCCATCAAATTTCGTACTTTTTGTTTTATTACCTTCACAAAAAGATTCTCTACGATTTCATAAGAAAAAATAACATTTTTTTTTTTTGAAAATTCTTGGACACTGGTGCGTGACTCCAGATTTGGGCCTTGGACCCTGAAAGGGTTAACTCACTCTGACAGTCGAAAATTTAAAAAAAAAAAAAAAAAAAAAAAAAGATTTTTTCTCATGAAATGATAGAGAATCTTTTCCCGATGATGATGACACCAAAAGTACGAACTTGGACAGAAAACTTGTGAAGTTATGCTCTTGTGAAGTTAGCGATATTTACGCATCGGCGATTTCACCCACTTTGAGCCCTATTTTCGGCCAATTTAATTGTTCCAGTCAACTAAAATCATAGCTATTTCGCTAGAACTCCATTTGTTCTATTGATTGAGTACAAGAAACCACCCAGTTACCAATTTGAACTACCCAATAATGTGGTCAGAAATTCGCTATTTGGCCAAGTTCAAAATATCCCAATTTCAAAATAGGGCCCAGAATAAACAAGACAGACATTCCTGGCACTAAATTAACATTTTCTCTATTCATTAGTCATGTCTCCAGGCTCCTCTTATATTACTATTGCTTTCCATTTTGAATTTTTATTCTCACAAAAAAATAGAAGATTTACTTTTATGCAGAAAACTGCATTATTGTGAAAAATGGTATAAATAATATCAGCGCACTTATGCAAGAATATTAGACTCACCAGTTGACATGTATTGGATGCATGGCATGATTTGTTTACTGTTGAACATCGACAAAAATCTTTATATTGTGCACACACTGACCACGCAGACCCATTCTTTCATATGTAGGCCTACCAGCTTTTTTCCACCACATTTGAAGGTGCTAGAATTTTGGCATAGAAATATGGGACCGACACTGGCTGTCAAGCTGTTCATATATGGGACCAACCCTGAAAGGGTTAATGTGAGGTAGTACAATTAGTGATACAAACATACATTTATAAGTTTGTAAAAATGGCTTAATAGTTAAGGGATAATAAAGTATTTGGGGAGTTGCTGTGAATTTGGTTGGGGTTTAGCATTGTGTGGATTGGTTTCTTATTGAGAGATGAGATGATTTTTGAGTATGGTCCTAAACTGATTTGTGGGCAGGGAACCTCTTGCTGCTTCAGGCAGAGAGTTCCAGATCTTAGGGCCCTTTATGTGCATTGCATTTTTGCAAAGTGTGAGATGGACATGATGTCAAAAAGTGTTTTGTGCCTTGTCTTATGCGTGTGTGTTCTGTTGAAGCTGTCTAGGAGAAGTTTGAGTGGAGGGTTGATATTGGAGTTCAATGTTCTGTCTACATGACTCACGAAATCGTAATGACACGATTGCAAACAAACTATACCACGGGCGGGGATAGAACCCGTGGGTTCTATCCCCGCCCATGATATGGTTCGTTTTAATGTTCTATATATGTAGTAGGCACAATAATAAGTGTGTATATTAAGTAAGTTCATGTTTTTGAAGAGAGGTAGGGTGTGTTGTCTGGCACTGGAGTTTGTGATCCTCAGTGCTGCTTTTTGTTGGGTTAATAAAGGTTTGAGATGATTGGCCATGGTAGATCCCCAAGCACAAATACCATGGGTGAGGTAAGGGTATATTAGAGAGTGATATAAGGTAAGGAGGGCCTGTTAGGGTACATAGTATCGTGTCTTGGAAAGGATACCCACTGTTTGGAAACTTTCTTAGTTATATGCTGGATGTGGGTCTGAAATTTAAGATTACAATCAAGGTGGAGACCTAGAAATTTACCCTCAGTGTGTCTTGTAATGGGTGAACCATTTATCGATATGTTTAGCTGGATATTTGATGTTCTGTTTCCAAGAAGCATGAAGTAGGTTTTGTCTATATTGAGAGTAAGTTTGTTGGTAGTCATCCAGTTTGATATTTTAAGTAGCTCACTGTTTAGTGTTACTAAGCATAGCCAGGTTTGGGTGGGAGAAGACGTAAGTAGTGTCATCCGTGAATAGAACTGATTCAAGGAGTCACAATGCATTTGGGAAGTCATTGATGTAAATAAGAAAGAGCAGAGGACCTAGGACACTTCCTTGTGGTACTCCAACAACTACAGGCTGAGTATTGAAGGTTACGCCATTTGTGTACACATTCTGGTGTCGACCACTAAGATAAGATTTTAGGTAGTTGAGAGTGAGTCCTCTGACCCCGTAATGCTCTAGTTTTAGGTGCAAGATACTGTGATTGACTGTATCAAATGCTTTCCGTAGGTTTATGAAGAGCCCCAGAGGATATTCATATTTGTCAATTGCTGTATATAGTAATTCGAGCATCTGAATACAGTGGAACCTCTACTTACGAGTGCATCCACGTGCGAGTTTTTCCAGATACAAGCAGTCGCTCAGTTGATTTTTTGCTTCCAGACGAGAGCAAAATTCCCAGATGTGAGCGAGCCTCACGGGTTCAGGGCAGGTCGCTACTGCCTCTCAACTACTGGATCACTATGATATGGCCTTGGATGCACTGGAAGAAAATCAGAATGCAGATGTAATATAAACAGACTTTGCAAAAGCGTTTGACAAGTGCGATCATGGCGTAATAGTGCACAAAATACGTGCTAAAGGAATAACTGGCAAAGTGGGGAGATGGAGCTTCAACTTCCTAGCCAATCGAACGCAAAGAGTAGTTAGTGGTCAACAGAGTTGAATCAGAGGCTACCATAGTGAAGAGCTCTGTTCCACAAGGCTCAGTACTTGCCCCCATCCTGTTCCTCATCCTCATATCAGACATAGAGATGTAATCCACAGCACTGTATCATCCTTTGCAGATGATACTAGGATCTGCATGAGGCTGTCATCTATTGAGGACACGGTTAGCCTCCAAGAAGATATAAACAAAGTTTTCCAGTGGGCAATGGAAAACAATATGTTCAATGAGGACAAATTCCAACTACTCCGTTATGGAAAACTGGAGGGGATAATAACTAGAACAGAGTATACTACAAACTCTGGCTGTACAATAGAGCAGAAAAATAATGTAAGGGACCTGGGAGTAGTAGTGTCTGAGGATCTCACTTTCAAGGATCACAACAGTGCCACGATCACAAGTGCAAAGAAAATTATAGGATGGATAATGAGAACATTCAAAACGAGAGATGCCAAGCCAGTGATGATCCTTTTCAAATCACTTGTTCTCTCTAGGCTGGAATACTGCTGTACATTAACATCTCCATTCAGAGCATGTGAAATTGCAGATCTAGAGAGTGTACAGAGATCCTTTACTGCACGTATAAGTTCTGTCAAGCACCTTAACTACCGGGACCGCTTGGAAGCATTTGACTTGTACTCGTTGGAACGCAGAGATATATCATACTCTACACTTGGAAAATCCTGGAAGGAATGATCCCGAATCTGCACACAGAAATCACTCCCTATGACAGTAAAAGACTGGGCAGGCGATGCAAAATACCCCCAATTAAAAGTAGGGGTGCCATTGGTACACTATGAGAAAACACCGTAAGTGTCTGGGGCCCAAGACTGTTCAACAGCCTCCCACCAATCATAAGGGGAATTACCAATAAACCCCTGGCTGCCTTCAAGAGAGAGCTGGACAGATACCTAAAGTCAGTGCTGGATCAGCTGGGCTATGGTTCGTACGTTGGACTGTGTGCGGCCAGCAGTAACAGCCTGGTTGATCAGGCCCTGATCCACTGGGAGGCCTGGTCATGGACTGGGCCGCAGGGGTGTTGATCCCTGGAATAACTTCCAGGTAGACGGGAGGTTCCTTGACACTTGTGAGGGGCTCTTGCTTTTGATCTAGGGAATTGGGTCTCAGTTGTTTGTTGGACTATCTTATTGAAACTTGGACAATATACGATGGAAAGATGCTTCTTAGCGTACACCAAAAATGAAAGAAATTGGACCATAAAAAATGGAGTTCACTTCTCAGCCATTAGCCTCCCCTTATCGGTATAAGTATTTTCATGTGGTTTTTATGGTTGTATTCTCGTTGTTTTGGTCTCATTTAATAGAAAGGAAGATATACTACAGAAATAGATGTGACTTTGATCGGTTTCATGATGAAAAGTACCTTGAAATTGAGCTCAAAGAAGCAGAAGTGTTCGATTCTTTGGCGATATTCAATAGTAAACAAATGACATCACCGTCCAACACCTGTCCGATTGGCACTGCCCGTCAATCTTCACATATTGGAGAGCTCTTCAGCACGCTAGCAAAAGTGGGAGTGGACATCCTGAGGTAGCAGTGGCAGACAGCATGAAGCAGCAGTGGCAGACATCATGAAGCAGCAGTGGCAGACATCATGAAGCAGCAGTGGCAGACATCATGAAGCAGCAGTGGCAGACATCATAAAGCAGCAGTGGCAGACATCATGAAGCAGCAGTGACAGACATCATGAAGCAGCAGTGGCAGACATCATGAAGCAGCAGTGACAGACATCATGAAGCAGCAGTGGCAGGCATTATGAAGCAGCAGTGGCAGACATCATGAGGTAGCAGTGGCAGACAACATGAAGCAGCATTGGCAAAGTGTAGCATGAAGAGTGTAGCAATTAAGTGTAGCATTAAGATCTTTGCAATCAAGTGTAGCATTAAGAGTGTAGCACTTATAAGTCACTCTGTCTGACTTTTTTGGGTTATCCTAGGTTCTCTACACATGTAGTCAGGAGCAGGAATGGCTGCTGTCGGAGCCTTATAAACCCCAACAGCAACAATGGCCACGGTCACAACACTAGCCACATACATAATGACATGTATTTTATTCATTCTAGTGTATTTATTATGTTTCTATGTTATTAATATTGGTTTTTATGTCATTTTACGTGAATTGTGATAGATAAATTAGCCATAGAGTTGACATTAGGGAAATTATTGAAGTATTTTTTCGTGCCTGGAATTTCACTGGAATGAATTAATTCCATTTCAGTAAATTTAAATGAGGAAAATTGACTCTGCTAACGAGCAAATCCAGATGCGAGCAAGGTCATGGAATAGATTAAACTCGTAAGTAGAGGTTCCACTGTAATTGCATCATTCGTGCTTTTTTTTGGCCTAAGCCCAAAGTGGCAGGGGTTTAGTATGTTATGGGATAGGAGGTAGGAGTAGATTTGTTTATGTATTATTTTTTTGAAGATTTTTGAGAGCAAAGGCAAGTTAGATATTGGTCTCTAATCATAACAGTGTTACTATCACAACAGCATGGAACGTGATAGGTTGGATAACTAGAACTTTCAAGTCATTGATACTGGAGAATGTACAAACAATCTTCACTACCTATATGAATTAAGTCAAGCACCTAAATTATTGGCAACACCTGAATCCCCTTGGACTGTACTCCCTGTAATGTAGGTAATGGAGGGATTGGTTCCCAGTCTGCACTCTGAAATCATTCCCTGCAATAAGACGACATTCAGAAGATGGTGCAAAATACCCATAGAATTTTTTTTTTCTTTTTTTTTTTTTTGAGCCTTAGAGAAGTTAAAGTAGTTATACTTTCCAATTATTGTATTTGTTAATTTGATCATATAAGACAGTACAGGTACAATTTGATGCAATTAAAGGCTCAGAAGAAAGCCACTAATTACGCCATACCTATCGGGTAAACTAATTCTAATACACATACGTACTTCTGGAAGTAGTATACTATATTGTATTTCATGGTGAACAAGCTGCTCGGGGTTGAGGATAACCCCATCCCCCAATTCTGATTGTCTAAATTTTTTTGGGGAAAAAAAAAAAAAGATAAATGGCACATCGGCTTCCAAGACGCTGGGAAAGTTTTCAAGATACTTATTTTGGGAAAAAAGTAGCTTCTTTGACACCTTAAAATATGGTAATTATGTTCTTGAATATCAGTACAGCTTGATTAATTCATTACAATCACAAGTACATATAATGAAACAGATTGCAAATAATGAATTATTCAATTATAAATAAATAACATCAGTTCAATGACTTGTATTTTATGGAGTGGTTGAATTGAAGTGAAATTAAAAAAAAAATGAGAATTTACAGACAGTTGGTGGACATTTTAACCCTTGGAGGGTCCGTGCTGTAGATCTATGGCTTTACGTTGAGGGTCCAAACTGTAGATCTGTCATGAGCTCAGCTCACTCTGATAAGCTGTGAATGGTAAATTTTGGCCTAGATATGAGAGAATACATCAATGTGGTATGTGTGCACCACATAAAACAAATCCTGCAGCACAGAGTACATAATGAGAGAAAAAAACTGAGACCGTAATTTTCGATTAAAACCGACATTGCAGTGTTTTTTCGTATGTTTTTTATAGTTGTATTTGTGATTTCTTGGTCTCATTTGATAGAATGGAAGATATATTACAGAAATAGAAATGATTTTAATTGGTTTTAGTACTGGAATTGGCTTGAAACTGAGCTCAAATTAGCAGAAATGTTAAATTTTTGCCAGTGTTCAAGAGTAAACAAATGACCTCGCACGTCTAATATACGCCTGCTTGTGGTGATATTATTTATACAATTATTACAATATTGCATAACAGTAAATCTTCTATTTTTTGGTTTGAATAAAAATTCATTATGTGAATAAAAAATCAAAATGGAATTCATTAGTAAAGCCTGAAAACGTAACTAATAAATAGAGGAAATGTTAGTTTAGTGCCAGGAATGCCTGCATTGTTATTCTGGACCCTATTTTGAAATTGAAGTATTTGAACTTTGCATTAAATTGGCCAAATTACCAATTTCCGATCACTTTATTTTGTAGTTGAAACAGTTGACATGGCGAATTCTTGTGCTCAATCGATAGAATAGAAGTTATACTAGTGAAATAGCTAAGAATTTGGCCGACTGGAATAATGTAATTGGCCTAAAATGGGAGTCAAAGTCCGCAAAATTGCCAGTGTGTAAATATCGCTGACACATCAAAATCCGCGAGAGCATAATATCGTCGATTTTCCATCAAATTTCGTACTCTTTGTTTTATTACCTTCAGAAAAAGATTCTCTACCATTTCATAAGAAAAAAATAACAAAATTATTTTTTGAAAATTCTTGGACACTGGTGCACACTTTGAAATTTGGCCTTTGGACCCTGAAAGGGTTAATTATGTGAGATTTAATAGGTGTTTTTTAATACGAGTCAAGATGTTGGCAGATGGGAAGCTTGATATTGTCAGGCAGTGTTCCAAATTTTGGGGCTTTTATTTGCATAAAATTTTTGAACAGGTTTTGTTGTACACATGGAATGTCAGAGAGACTTGTTCTTTGTACTGTGTATATATGAATGTCATGGGTGGAATGCCAGAGAGGTACAGGCATACCTTGCTAATACGGTTCTCTTCAACTACATGTATTTATGCTTGTTATTTTTGGTAGTGATGTGCACATCAAGTTAACAATACAGTACTGTGGCATTTTTGTATTATTTTTACTTTTGCATCCTCTTTTTTAGACCTAGCACTATTGTGCACTAATAAAGGATAGTGTAAACATGTTTTTAGTTTTTTATGCACTGGCAGGTGGAAAAAAAAAAGGCTGATTCGTTTTACGGCAGTGGTCTGGAACCTAACCCGCTCTGTTAGTGAGGTATGCCTGTACTGTACTTGTTCCTTGTATTGTGTCCATGTGAAATACAGGGGTGGAAGGCCGAAGAGGTAATTGTTCCTTGTATTGTGTACCTGTGAAATAAAGGGGTGAAGTGTATACACTAGGAGATAACAGGGTAAATCTAAAAGGACCAAGACTTTTCAGTACCCTCCTTTCATATATAAGGGATATTTCCAATAAACCCCTAGTGTTTTCAAGAGGAAACTAGTGTGTTATGACTTTGATGTCGTAACTTAAATAAAATGTTCTTGGCTCCTAAAGGCTGCTTACACTGCTGTCTAGGGGTTATAAAATTACTCATATAACACAGCAAACCTTGGGCCAGCATGCACTCATATATGAAACAATATTAATTATTATTAGGAAGGAAGGACAAAAACTCGCCTAAATAAAAATACAGTGTATATATAATATTGTTAATAACTTATATACAACTTATAACTACATACTACAAAAAACCACCACACTTCATTTCACATTAGCTCACTAGCACACTGCTACTAATGAGTTAAACAAAATAAATCATCAGGGAGGCTCCATAACATACAACCCCCTGTCTTCACTTCTGCCTGGTAGCCTAATTACCAGCAGACAAAACACCATACAGTGCTCTCACATAAACAGGCCTCTGCATACTAGGCCCTTACAAATAAACGTGAGAGCATTTAAACACAAACACCTTTAGTATACACTAAAAAACTTACCAAAATTACGTATTCAAACTACCGCCCAAACATGATGACTTTACCCCCGTGACCACCCATCTGGTACAGAACTAAAAACACCTCATCTGCTCCTGCCCTGGCCACTGCCTGACTGACAGGAATAAAACATGTTCGCTTCCAATTCAACCCCGGGACAATGTTACATGGAAAATGACATTTTATATGGAGCGTTATTTTATATAAATATTTTTTTTTAGTACTCCGTAACATAGAGTTGTTTCTCAAATTAGTTCCTGATCATTCAGACTGTGGTGCCTACATTGGGCTTTGTGGGGTCAGCAGAATAGTCGAATAGTCAGTCCATCAACTTTGAGGTCTGGTCTAAAACCAGACTGTGAGAGACAGTGAATCCTGGAATTGTCTACAGGTAAACTGCATGTAAGCATCGACCATATCCTGCCATGATAAGATAACACACACAAAGAAATATATTTACTGTCATTCTTTCAATAAATGCCTAAAATGGCATAATGTTTAAAACAAAATTTATAAATTTTACTCTATGGACAGAATTTTGTATTTGTATATTCCAGGATTCATGAGAACTCTGGGATATAACCTTCATGAATTCAATAATTCAATTGTGCATGTACGGCAATGTGGGGAGAAGCAAATGTATATATACGTATATATGTGTGATACAAATGTAGTCAGAGATCTGGTGGCATGTCTTGATCACCTGATTGCTCTATAAGATAAGATTGGCTGGTTACTAGATAATGGTGCCTTCCTAAGATAAAAGCCAAATAATTTTTGAAGAAAAAATAAACATGATTTTGGAAGAAACGAGTCACATACAAGGGATGTGTGGCTGAGAATGCTAAGCAGGTTGTCCTGTCTTTTGTATTTATTTGTGGTTGTAGCACCGGTTGCTTCTTGTAGCCCATTCCATTATTTTACCTCTGCCATTCTTAAAAGAACTTTTTAGTATGCTCTTTTGCAGTCTTTTTGTTTCTATTTAGGGCTTCTTGTTCACCATATTAGTGCTGGGAAATCTTCCTTATAATTTCTTTCACATTCTTTTATAATCTTGTGTGTTGTGTTACCCCTTTTTCCTCCTATTAACCGATGAGGGAGTGTGAACCATTTAGCTTTTCTTTGTTGGTCATATTTTTTTTAGCGCTGGGAGCCATTTTATAACTTATTTCTGGAATTTGTTTACATTGTCTACATGTTTTGTTCGGGGGGGGAGGACAGTACCACCACTGTATATTCTAAATTTGGTCAAGCATATGTTGTAAATAGCTACAGTATATTTTACATTAATCTATTGATATATCTAAAGGCTATTTTAAAGTTGGCCATTGTTGCAAAGTCTCTCACATTCTGATTAATAGGATTTTCTAATTCCTAAGCCTTACCATCTACAGCATATTGTTCAGTTGGCTATTTTTGCTTTCTCTCATTTTCATTAATGTCTGTAATCCACATTAATTTCCATTAATCATCTATCTACTTGCTCATTTTTTCCAGGTCTTCCTGCAGGAATATTGTTGTTATATATTTTGCATAGGATCTTTGCATCATTCATAAATACTAGCTCATTTTTATTTTTGACAGGTTTTTATATAAGAAATATTATCAGGGCAAGTAGCAATCCTTGCAGCACCCTGCTGGTAACAAGACCCCTTGAGGACATTGTATTTCCTATCATTGTTTGCATTTTCATTTCAAAAAATCATTTATTATTATAGTTTACTTTTTTCTCTGTTTTTGCTATATCCAGATCAATCTTGTGTGATGAATTTCTCAAAAGTTATATAAATGCAATTTACTCATCAATATCTTTCTTGAATAATTTTTTTGACTGTCATACTAGCTTAATGGATGTGATATTCAGTCATCTCTACAGATTTGATAGCTTCTGTATTTGTGGATTTTGATTATCCAACATTTTTACCAAAGGGCATCTAGTGAATGAGTTCAGTTAACCAACTTTTTTTTTTTTTTCCTTGCTCAGGATAGGATCTACCTTCCAACTTTTCCCCTCCCTTTTTTTTTTTTTGAATAACAGCACACTGTGTGCCACTATTCATTTTCTTGTTAGCTTGAAGCAGTAGATGGTATTTAGAATATTGAAAAGTTATAGATGATAGGTACAAGAATAATAATTGTAAACTATTAAGATAATGCTACACCTACACAGCAAGCTTTTTTAAGTCTAACAGCATCCTTCCCAGTGGTTGCACCATATATATTTAAGAGAGAGAGGAACATATGTTATATTCAGGTGCATGCAAGAATATAATCATGGAATAAAGAAGCACTGCAGCAGGCCTACTGGCCAACAATGGACAGATCATTTGTAGTAATTTACTAAGTATATGTGTATATTAGCAGTTTGGAGGGATATGTTGTGTATCTTTATATGTATATGCTTCTAAACTGTTGTGTTCTGAGCACGTCTGCAAAAACAGTGATTGTGTGAGTGAGGTGAAAGTGTTGAATGATGATGAAAGTATTTTCTTTTTGGGGATTTTCTTTCTTTTTGGGTCACCCTGCCTCGGTGGGAGACGGCCGACTTATTGAAAAAAAAAGCGTGTATATACATATTGTAAGTGTTCAGTCTCTTAGCCTTGATCTACAATAAATAGTAAAATATGAGATATATACACATATGTACAAAATGGTACATATTTGGTACAAGGGCCTGCTGTCCCTTATGTACCAATTTTCTATACAAATATGTACATGCCTTATATACTGTAATTTTCAGTTTACTGTAGATTATTGCTAATGACTGAACAAGTTTTGTAGAATGTTTTACGTATTTATATTATGTCGCAAATTGCGACAAATGTTGTGACCAGCTTGGACTAGTAGGCCTGTTGCAGTGTTCCGCTATTATTGTCCTATGTTCTTTTGTACATCTTTACTATATGTTCCTCTCTCCTGCCTATATATTGTGCTACCACCAGTTAGGATCTGTTTGACTTCTGAATGCTACATACAAGGCTATAAACTATTTCACACTGATAGGGTCAACAGGAAGGGTGGTGGAGTGGCAATGTATGTTAGAGATAATTTAAACTGTTGTGTTAAACAAGATATAAGATTAGAAGCATCAGACACAGAATCAGTTTGGCTACAGTTTCTCAAGGGTCATGACAAATTAATTTTGGGTTTGATTTATAGGCCCCCAAATCTTGATAGGGAGTACAGTAAGCTACTATGGGACAAAATTTGTAAGTTGTCTAGATATGAAAATGTCGTGTTAATGGGAGATTTTTAACTTTAGACAGGTTAATTGGAACAGTATGACAGGAAATCTCGAGTCTAGTAACTTTCTTGATACAATTCAAGATTGCTTTTAAAAACAGTTTGTGACAGAATCAACTAGAGGAAATAATTTGCTTAACTTGGTTCTTGCCAAGAAGGAATCACTAATTAATAATCTTGAGGTTAATGATGAGCTTGAGGAAAGCAATCACAGATCACTTAGTTTCAATATACAGTGGTACTGTGACTTAAGAGTGCCCCAACTTACGAATTTTCCAAGTTATGAGCTGTTGCTTGGTCAATTTTTTGCTTTGAGTTGCAAGCCAAAATCCGAGTTACAGGCGAGCTTCAGATATGCTGCCACTAGTTGGCGTAGCGAATGCCACAACATCCACCCAGCATCCCAGCATTTTGTGCTTTTTGTGCAGTTATTTTGCCTCATTTCTTTTTTCTAACCATAGGTCCTAAGGACCCATGGTTAGAAAAGGACAGTACTGAGAAGAGGAGGATGATGTCCATTGAATTAAAGCATGAAATCATAAAAAATACGAGAAAATTGCTTTTGTTTCAGTGTTTTCCTTATGAAACTAGTGATCACGAACACTGTTTTCTCTTATAATAAGACCTCAGAAGGGCAAGAATGAGACTATATGGTCAGCAGTAATTATTTTTACCTCAGGACTGGCTGCCTCCACTCACATAATGACATATTATATTCATTCTAGAGTAAATATCATGTTTCTATGTTATTTATATTGTTTATTATGTCATATTAGATCAATTGTGATAGATAAATAAGCCGTAGAGTTGATATTAGCGTTATATTGAAGTATTTTCTCCTGCCTCCCGAGAGTCAGGAATTCCACTGGAATGGATTAAAGGCATTTTAATTAATTTCAGTGAGGAAAATTTATTTGATATACAGTGGTACCTTGAGTTTCGAACTTAATCCATTCCAGTAGTTCTAAAGTCGAAACATTCGAAACTCGAAGCAGTATTTCCCATAAGAAATAATGTAAATACAATCAATCCGTTCCAGAAACCCAAAAATATTCACAAAAAAATACATTTTTTAGAGCTTAATTATAGTTTTACATACACACAACAAACATACATAGTACAATTTGTAATAGATAAATAAACATTTAAATAAACATATAAAATAACATTTTTACTTACCTTTATTGATTGTTGATGGCATCTGGAAGATAGGGAGGAGTGAGGGAGCACTTATTGTTTGGAAAGGGAATCCGCTTCCATAAAGACTTTAGGTAACAAATCCTTATCTGGGTTACTTCCCTTCTTTAACCCTTAAACAGTCCAAACGTGTATATACACGTTTTTTCAACATTCGAAAGTACAGTGGACCCCCGCATAGCGACCTTAATCCGTGCAAGAGGGCTGGTTGTTATGCGAAATGTTCGGTATGCGAATGAATTTTCCCCATAAGAAATAATGGAAATCAAATTAATCCGTGCAAGACACCCAAAAGTATGAAAAAAAAATTTTTACCACATGAAATATACATTTTCCTACACACAAAGAGAAGGATACATGCACAATAGTAGAGTAGTACATGCACAATATATGTTGTGCATGTACTACTCTACTAAATGAAGAATAAATGACACTTACCTTTATTGAAGATGCAGCAATGACTGATGAGACACTGTGTCCTGGGAGTGCCTTTTCCTCCTGAGTACTGTAGGTCCTGTTTGGCATTTTCTTCCAGAACAGGCCTTATCACACTGTGTATGCCACTACGATTCTTAAATCTCTCAAACCAACCATTGCTGGCTTTAAATTCACCAATATGAGCACTAGTTCCAGGCATTTTTCCCTGTTCACCTGGGTGTTAGTCGACTGGTGTGGGTTGCATCCTGGGAGACAAGATTAAGGACCCCAATGGAAATAAGTTAGACAGTCTTCGATGACACTGACTTTTTTGGGTTATCCTGGGTGGCAAATCCTCTGGGGTTAATTGTTTCTTGGTATTCTCAATAAGCCACACCAAGAACGGTGCTACAGCAGCAGCAGCAGCTGACGGTGGTACAGCAGCAACAGACGATGCTACAGCAGCAGCACACGATGCTACAGCAGCAACAGACGATGCTACAGCAGCAGCAGACGATGCTACAGCAGCAGCAGACGATGATACAGCAGCAGCAGACGATGCTACAGCAGCAGCAGACGATGCTACAGCAGCAGCAGCAGCTGACGGTGGTACAACAGCAGCAGCAGCTGTACCACCAATAGTAGTGATGGTTGATTGGGGTTTATTATACAACCTGGCCAGCTCGGAGACACGCACTCCACTTTCATACTTATCAATGATCTTTTTCTTCATCTCTATAGTAATTCTCACCCTTATTGCTGTAGGGTTGGCACTAGAAGCTTTCTTGGGGCCCATGGTCACTTATTTTCCAGAAAAAATCACCAAAAACACTGTAATAATACGAAATGTTCCGATTGTATGCTTGGATGTTACCGCGGAGGCTGGCTGGTAAACAATGCCACCGGCGGAGCATGTGAGCGTGGCTCAGGCCGCACATTGGACGCGTCTCAGATGAAGGGCGGTGAGCGGGTTTTTGGGCGGTATGCGAGGCAAAATTTTTGCGAAAAAAGCGAGCGGTATGCGGATTGTACGGTATGCGATGCGTGCGGTATGCGGGGGTCCACTGTATGTAAAAAAAGTAGATCTTCTTTTTGTTTTATTACATTTGAAAATGTGTAAAAAAAACTTTGATCTACTTTTTTTTTTTGTTATATTTGAAAATATGTAAAAAAAACATAGATCTACTTTTGTAGCACTACACATGTGAACATAGATCTGCTTGGACCGTTTACGGGTTAAGATTTCCCTAAAATGGGACACGGTTCTGTCACTGAACTTGTTGCAGAGATGGCTTGTTTCAGCTTGCTCAGGGTGATTTTTTCAGCAAATGCCTGCACCCTATTCCACAATACACAAATCTCCTTAATCTCTGAAGAAGGCACCATCCACCACCACCCACCACCACCCACCATCACCCACCATCACCCACCATGGTAGCTTATTTCACAGTCGCACTTAATAAACAAGCACCAAACACTATGAATTAATTGTGAAATGTTTAAATGAGCATGCAGGTTAGTGTTCACTCAAGCATAAACAAAGCCAGACTGGCTCACGATGCCTGCGCGGGGGACGTGGGCAGGTTCGGACAGGTCTGGTATGCAGTTCAAAACACGGGGCAAGTTAGATACTCGGGACAAAATTGGTGCGAGAAAAGCAGTTGAAACTCAAAGCGTTTGATAGTTGAAGCGTTCGAAACTCTGGGTTCCACTATATGGGCATCAACAACCTTGGTCACGGAATGAATTAAAATCGTAAGTCAAGATACCCCTGTATCATGGAATTTCTCAAATAACTGCAATCAAGTCTCTCTCCGTGACTTTTGCTTGGCCGATTTCATGGGACTGAGAAGTTGCTTGGGTGAGCTAAATTAGAGCAACCTGACTATGGGTGAGGTAGGTGGTGTTGGTTGCCAATATGACATTTTTCAGAGCATAGTTTGAGCTGCCCAGACAACTTATGTTCCAAGTAGGGAAAATAGATCAACCAAAATGATCCCAAATAAATAAACAATGGATTAAAGCATCTCATTGGTCAAAAGAGAGGCATATATAGTGTATCAAAAGGGGATGGGCAGTTAAGAAATCAATGTATTGAATTAGAAATTAAAAAGGGAATAAGAAAAGCTTAGAGATTATGAGGCTTAAGTTGCAAGGGATTCAAAGACTAACCCAAAAGGTTTCTTTCAGGTATATAGAAGTTAGATTAGGGACAAGATAGGCCCACTCAAAGTACTTGGGTCAGATCACTGACAGTGATAAGGAAATGTGTGAAATTTTTTACTCTTATTTCCTCTCAGTTTTTACACAGGAAAATACTAGCAAAATTCCAAAAATTATAAATTATGTAGGACAGGATGATAAACTATTCACAATTAGGGTAACTAGTGACATGGTCCTCAGACAAATAGAAAAATTAAAACCCAACAAATCCCAGGGCCCTGACGAACTGTTTGCAAGGGTTTTAAAGGAATGTAGAGAGGAGCTTAGCAAACCTTTGGCTAGTCATTTCAGCATATCACTACAAACTAACATAGTGCCAGACAAGTGGAAAATGGCAAATGTAATACCTACAGTATTTACAAAGCAGGTGACAGGTCCTTAGCTTCAAACTATAGACCAATAAGCCTTACCTCCATAGGAAAATTTATGGAATCAGTAATTGCTGAGGCAATTCGTAGCCCTCTTGAAAGGCATAAATTGTTTAATGAATGTCAGCACTGCTTTACAGAGGGGCATTCCTGCCTTATGAATTTACTAATTTTTTTCACCAAGGTATTTGAGGAGGTAGATCATGGTTATGAATACGATATTGTGTATATGGACTTGAGTAAGGCTTTTGATAGAGTTCCACATCAGAGGCTATTGAGGAAATTTAAGGCACACAGAATAGGAGGATAAATTTTTTCCTGGGTAGAGGCATGGTTGATAGATAGGCAGCAAAGAGTTTGCATCAATGGGAAGAAATCAGAGTGGGGGTGCGACACGAGTGGTGTTCCACAGGGGTCATTGTTGGGCCCTTTGTTCACAATTTATATAAACGACATTGATGAGGGAATAAACAGCGACATAAGCAAGTTTGCTGATGACACCGACACAGGCTGCCTAATTCATTCTAATGCAGACATTAGAGCACTGCAGGAAGAGTTGAATAGACTGATGCAGTGGTCAGAGAAGTGGCAGATGCAGTTTAATATAGACAAATGCAAAGTTCTAAACATTAGACAAGAAAATAACCATGCTACATATAAACTAAATTATGTAGATCTTAATATTACTGATTGTGAAAAGAATTTGGGAGTTCTGGTTAGCAGTAATCTAAAACCAAGACAACAGTGCATAAGTGTTCGCAATAAAGCGAACAGAATCCTTGGCTTCATATCAAGGAGCATAAATAATAGGAGTCCTCAGGTTGTTCTTCAACTCTGCATATCTTTGGTTAGGCCTCATTTAGATTATGCTGCACACTTCTGGTCACTGTATTACAGAATGGATAATACGCTGGAAAACGTACAGAGGAGGATGGCAAAGTTGATCTCATGTATCAGAAATCTTCCCTATGAGGATAGACTGAGAGCCCTGAATCTGCACTCTCTAGAAAGGCGTAGAATTAGAGGGAGATATGATTGAGGTGTATAAATGGAAAACGGGAATAAATAAAGGGAATGTAAATAGCGTGCTAAAAATAACTAGCCAAGACAGGACTCAAAGCAGTGATTTTAAGTTGGAAAAATTCAGATTCAGGAAGGATATAGGAAAGCACTGGTTTAGTAATAGAGTTGTGGATGAGTGGAACAAACTCCCGAGTACCATCATAGAAGCTAAGACGTGTAATTTTAAAAATAAGTTGGATATATACATGAGTGGGTGTGGGTGGGTGTGAGCTGGACCTGACTAGCTTGTGCTAATAGGTCTGATGCCATGCTCCTTAAGAGGATGTGATCTGACCTGACTTGGTGGGTCATTGGTTTAATCCGAGAGGTGACTTGGACCTGCCTCACATGGGCCAGTATGTCTGCTGCAGTATTTCTTCTTTCTTATGTTCTTAAAATGGATAACTTATTTACAAATAACACATACTTAGAGAGGAAACTATAGATAACATTTTGGTCCATCCTAGACCATTATCAAGTCATAAGGATGACTAAATTGTCTCAGTTTTTCTTTCTAATTAAGGGTTATTGATTATTCCATCTGCAGTATTGTGACTTTTATTCATCATGGATAACTGAGCATGCACATCTTTGGTGCTACCCTGTCTGGTCCTGTTGCCTTTTTCTTGTTATTATCTGGTAGTAACTTCTGTACCTCCTCTTAGAATATTTTAGTGTTCATTACAGTTACCTCTTTTGGGTTTAAAGCCACAACACCAGGAAGTTCTCTTCTGTAAATACACACTGAAGCCTAATTTAGTACAGTACAGTAAACTCTTCAAATTGGCATATGACAAAATGGCATTGTGTGAAGGGAAAAAAATAGGGTTATTTTACAGACACCAAGTATACAAAAAAATTTTTTTAATATTTTACTAGGTTAAGGCACTACAGTATAACTTACCTTACGTACAGTGCTTGAGTATTTGTAGGTTGAGCTTTTAGGGTCAGTTTTGTTAGCATAAAGTAGGGAAAGGTGTAGCTTCTTCATGGGTAATATCTATGAAGGCTTCAGTTTTATGAACTAATCACTATACTGAGGGGACACAAGCATAAAGTAGCACTGCATTAGGCCTACTGGTCTACTGAGTCTTGCCTGCTGCAATAGGCCAGATTCAGTGTTATGAAGTAGTGCTACAGTTGGTGCCATGGTTAGTGCCAATGCTGTTTATTAAGATGGTGCTGGTACAGATAGAGAAATGAATCAGGACCTGACTAGCCTGACTAGCAGTGTAATAAAGGCATTTGTTGTTAGGATCGTGTAAGTCATTTAATAAGATACTAATATCAGGATCATTGTTGTAATCATAAGACTGAGTAGGACTAAGGATGTATTGCTAACAGAAAAGAACACTATTAACTATTTATAGGGGTTGATCTAATGATAATGACAATTATTAATTCAATATTGCACAACTTTCAGGAATCAATAATGCACAAGAGGTAATATGATAATTTTTAAAAGGCAATACAAAGTATTGGTACGTAAAGAACTATTCTAAGAGAATATATAGAGACGAAATTAAATAGTGGTAAACAATATAAAGTGGACAGATAGTAAATATGATATAAAATAAATTTAGAAGTAAGATTTGACTTATAGAACAAAATTTAAGCAAGTAATAGCACTAAAAAAAAGTACATGGTATATGAGGTAGTTGGTACTAGCTAGTAAAAGATAGTACAGTAAAAGGAATTTCACAATAATGTAATAGGAACATACACTACACTACACGTAGATAATATATTAAGGACACTTACTTAACCCTTTGACTGTCACAACCCCAAATCCTGAAGTGGTGTCGAAAAAATTTTGGAAAAGATAAATTTTTTTCTTATGAAATGATAGAGAATCTTTTCCCGATGATAATGACACCAAAAGTACGAAATTTGATCGAAAACTTAGAGTTACTCTCCTGTGAAGTTAGCAATCTCGTCAATATATACGCATTGGCGATTTCGCCGACTTTGAGCCCTATTTTCAGCCAATTTCATTGTTCGTCGCCCAAACTCATAGCTATTTCTTTAGAACTCCATTTTTTCTATCAATTGAGTACAAGAAACTGCCCATTTACCAATTTCAACTACCCAATAAAGTGGTCAGAAATTGGCAATTTGGCCAGTTTCACACAAATTAAAAAGTTGCCAATTTCAAAATAGGATCCAGAATAAGCACTGCAGACATTCTTGGCACTAAAATAACATATCCTCTGTTCATTAGTCACATCTTCAGGCCCCTCTTATATTACTCTTGCGTTCTATTTTGATTTTTTATTCACACAAAAAATAGAAGATTTACTGTTATGCAGACTACTGCATTATTGTAAAAATGATATAAATAATATCAGTGCACTAGTGAAAGAATATTAGACTCCCCAGTTGACGTGTATTGGATGTGTGGTGTGATTTGCTTACTCTTGAACATTGGTTAAAAATCAAACATTTCCACTATTTTGAGCTCAATTTCCAGGTTGTTTTCCACGTGAAACTAATCAAAATCATCTCTACTTCTGTAACATGTTTTCCAATCTGTCAATTGAGACCAAGAAAACAAGAATACAACGATAAATACTATAGGAAAATACACCTCAAAATCAGCATTTTAATCCTAAAACATGGTCAGAGTTTTTTTCATTATCTACTGCATGCTGCAGGATTTTTTATATACAGTGCCCACTGACCACACAGACCCATTCTCTCACATATGGGCCTACCAGCTTTCTCCTGCTTGATTTGAAGCCGCTAGAATTATTGAGTATATATATGTCCGAAACACTGTCTTATAAGATGTATATATACGGCCGAAACAGTCAAGAGGTTAATCTGTCACAGAAATGTCACATCTTAAACTCTTCACTGACATTCAAAAGTGTAAGTGTAGGGCTCTAACTCTTAATGTCACATGAAAGATTCTATCTTAGAGTTTTATAGTATGATGCTTTGTTTCTTATTAGTATTAAGTATGGCCCTTTTTTGTTTTTCCCCCCCTCAGTCCACACATTCAGCAATTTTTCTATTTTATTTAGCCATAAAGACCTCTTTGACATTCCTTGTAATATGTTGAATAACTATAGGCCAATATCCAATTTACACTCTCTCTCAAAAATCTTCGAAAAATTAATTCATAAACGAATCTACTCCTACCTCATCTCCCAAAACATTCTCAACCCCTGCCAATTTGGATTCAGGCCTAATAAAAATACTAATGATGCTATTATACACATGCTATTATACACTGCAATAGAGAAAAAAAAAGTCCCACTGGGGATCTTCATTGACTTACGTAAAGCTTTTGATACAGTTGACCATGACTTGCTCCATGTAAAATTGTCACTCTATGGTATTAGAGGGCACTCCCTCAACTACCTCAAGTCTTACCTCAGCAACGGAAGCCAATATGTGTACGTAGATGGGGCAAGTTCTTCCGCACAATCAATTACAGTTGGTGTCCCACAGGGAAGTGTCCTTGGCCCTCTTCTCTTTCTCCTATACATAAATGACCTACCAAATGCTTCGCAATTACTCAAACCCACACTTTTTGCAGATGACACTACATACGTCTTCTCTCACCCGAGCCCAGTCACGCTAGCCAATACTGTAAACACCGAAGTACAGAAAATATCTACCTGGATGAGGACTAACAAACTTACACTAAACATTGATAAAACCTACTTCATTCAGTTTGGTAACAGAGCTACAGATGTACCTCTTAACATAACAATAAACGGATCACCTATCACAAAGCTAACAGAGGGAAAATTCCTAGGAATCCACCTCGATAATAGACTCAAATTTCATACACATATACAACAAATTTCTAAGAAAATCTCCAAGACTGTAGGCATACTATCGAAGATACGGTACTATGTTCCACAGTCAGCCCTCCTGGCCCTTTATCACTCTCTTATTTACCCCTATCTCACCTATGGAATTTGTGCATGGGGCTCAACAACAATTAACCATCTCAGACCACTAATTACCCAACAAAAGGCTGCAGTTAGAATGATAACAAATTCTCACTACAGGCAACACATTCCACCAATATTCAAAACACTCAACCTACTCACCATACAAAACATCCATACTTATTATTGCACCTATTACATACATAGAACACTTAACTCTGATATTAACCCTCCCCTCAAACATCTCCTTGCCAACCTCAACAGAACACATGACCATAACACAAGGCACAGATCACTCTTTGATGTTCCTCGTGTCCATCTCACGCTATGCAAAAACTCAATGCACATAAAAGGCCCTAAAATCTGGAATTCATTACCTGTAAATATAAAAGAAACACTACCTGTTTATAAATTCAAGTCTCTTCTCAAAGATCACTTACTCACTCAAAACCAAATAAATACTGAATAACTGAACCTTATAAATTGTATATCCTCTATGTTACTCACAATTATATCACACAAATGTTAAACCTAGGACCCAATCTAACTTTATTATTTTTTTAAATACACTACCTAACAGAATACTCCATTCGACTGAATGTACAGCAATGCAAGCAACCATATGACCTGTCTTTGTAATACTCATTTGTGCTTTATAGTTATCTGTTTACAATAATGTTTTATCACTGATTTCATCATTGCTTAGTTAATCTGAAGTTAATTTTAAGCCAGCCCGTAATGCTATGCATATACGTGGCTTTGGCATGCTGCTCTTACCTGTATTTTTTGTACCTCTGTATGTATGCTTAAATTACTAAATAAATAAAAAATAAATAAAGGTGACAGTCTATTATGAAATGTATGACCTCTCATATATATATATATATATATATATATATATATATATATATATATATATATATATATATATATATATATATATATATATATATATATATATATATATATATATGGGGAAAAATATATATATATATATATATATATTTATTTATTTATTTATTTATTTATTTATTTATTTATTTTTCAACAAGTCGGTCGTCTCCCACCGAGGCAGGGTGACCCAAAAAAGAAAGAAAATCCCCAAAAAGAAAATACTTTCATCATCATTCAACACTTTCACCACACTCACACATTATCACTGCTTTTGCAGAGGTGCTCAGAATACAACAGTTTAGAAGCATATACGTATAAAGATACACAACATATCCCTCCAAACTGCCAGTATCCCAAACCCCTCCTTTAAAGTGCAGGCATTGTACTTCCCATTTCCAGGACTCAAGTCCGACTATAAGAAAATAATCGGTTCCCCTGAATCCCTTCACTAAATTTTACCCTGCTCACACTCCAACAGATCGTCAGGTCCCAAGTATCATTCGTCTCCATTCACTCCTATCTAACACACTCATGCATGCTTGCTGGAAGTCCAAGCCCCTCGCCCACAAAACCTCCTTTACCCCCTCTTTCCAACCCTTTCGAGGACGACCCCTACCCCTCTTTCCTTCCCCTTTAGATTTATATGCTTTCCATGTCATTCTACTTTGATCCATTCTCTCTAAATGACCAAACCACCTCAACAACCCCTCTTCTGCCCTCTGACTAATGCTTTTATTAACTCCACACCTTCTCCTAATTTCCACACTCCGAATTTTCTGCATAATATTTACACCACACATTGCCCTTAGACAGGACATCTCCACTGCCTCCAACCGTCTCCTCGCTGCTGCATTTACCACCCAAGCTTCACATCCATATAAGAGTGTTGGTACTACTATAATTTCATACATTCCCTTCTTTGCCTCCATAGATAACGTTTTTTGACTCCACATATACCTCAACGCACCACTCACCTTTTTTCCCTCATCAATTCTATGATTAACTTCATCCTTCATAAATCCATCCGCTGACACGTCAACTCCCAAGTATCTGAAAACATTCACTTCTTCCATACTCCTCCTCCCCAATTTGATATCCAATTTTTCTTTATCTAAATCATTTGATACCCTCATCACCTTACTCTTTTCTATGTTCACTTTCAACTTTCTACCTTTACACACATTCTCAGACTCATCCACTAACCTTTGCAATTTTTCTTTAGAATCTCCCATAAGCACAGTATCATCAGCAAAAAGTAACTGTCAATTCCCATTTTGAATTTGATTCCCCATAATTTAATCCCACCCCTCTCCCGAACACCCTAGCATTTACTTCTTTTACAACCCCATCTATAAATATATTAAACAACCATGGTGACATTACACATCCCTGTCTAAGACCTACTTTTACCGGGAAGTATTCTCCCTCTCTTCTACACACCCTAACCTGAGCCTCACTATCCTCATAAAAGCACTTTACAGCATTTAGTAACTTACCACCTATTCCATATACTTGCAACATCTGCCACATTGCTCCTCTATCCACTCTATCATATGCCTTTTCTAAATCCATAAATGCAATAAAAACTTCCCTACCTTTATCTAAATACTGTTCACATATATGCTTCAATGTAAACACTTGATCTACACATCCCCTACCCACTCTGAAGCCTCCTTGCTCATCCGCAATTCTACATTCTGTCTTACCTCTAATTCTTTCAATTATAACCATACCGTATACTTTTCCTGGTATACTCAGTAAACTTATTCCTCTATAATTTTTACAATCTTTTGTCCCCTTTCCCTTTATATAAAGGGACTATACATGCACTCTGCCAATCCCTAGGTACCTTCCCCTCTTTCATACATTTATTAAACAAAAGTACCAACCACTCCAACACTATATCCCCCCCTGCTTTTAACATTTCTGTCATGATCCCACCAGTTCCAGCTGCTTTACCCCCTTTCATTCTACGTAATGCCTCACGTACCTCCACCACACTTACATTCTGCTCTTCTTCACTCCTAAAAGATGGTATACCTCCCTGGCCAGTGCATGAAATTACCGCCTCCCTTTCTTCCTCAACATTTAAAAGTTCCTCAAAATATTCTCGCCATCTACCTAATACATCCCTCTCCCCATCTAACTCCCCTACTCTGTTTTTAACTGACAAATCCATACTTTCCCTAGGCTTTCTTAACTTGTTTAACTCGCTCCAAAATTTTTTCTTATTTTCATTAAAGTTTCTTGACAGTGCCTCTCCCACTCTTTCATCTGCTCTCCTTTTGCACTCTCTCACCACTCTCTTCACCTTTCTTTTACTCTCCATATACTCTGCTCTTCTTATAACACTTCTGCTTTGTAAAAACCTCTCGTAAGCTACCTTTTTCTCTTTTATCACAACCTTTACTTCATCATTCCACCAATCACTCCTCTTTCCTCCTGGCCCCACCCTCCTATAACCACAAACTTCTGCCCCACATTCTAATACTGCAGTTTTAAAACTATTCCAACGCTCTTCAACCCCCCCCCCCCGCCCATAGTCGCTTTTATATATATATATATATATATACAGTGGACCCCCGCTTAACGATCACCTCCAAATGCGACCAATTATGTAAGTGTATTTATGTAAGTGCGTGTGTACGTGTATGTTTGGGGGTCTGAAATGGACTAATCTACTTCACAATATTCCTTATGGGAAAAAATTCGGTCAGTAATGGCACCTGAACATACTACTGGAATGAAAAAAGTTCGTTAACCGGGGGTCCACTGTATATGTATATATATATATATATATATATATATATATATATATATATATATATATATATATATATATATATATATGTATATATATATTATATATATTATATATATATATTATATATATATATTATATATATATATTATATATATATTATATATATATATATATATATATATATATCTACCATCCGACTTGACTTATATATATATAATTTTTTATTATTATTATTATTATTATTATTATTATTATTATTAACACTGGCCGATTCCCACCAAGGCAGGGTGACCCGAAAAAGAAAAACTTTCACCATCATTCACTCCATCACTGTCTTGCCAGAAGGGTGCTTTACACTACAGTTAAACTGCAACATTAACACCCCTCCTTCAGAGTGCAGGCACTGTACTTCCCATCTCCAGGACTCAAGTCCGGCCTGCCTGTTTCCCTGAATCCCTTCATAAATGTTACTTTGCTCACGCTCCAACAGCACGTCAAGTATTAAAAACCATTTGTCTCCATTCACTCCTATCAAACACGCTCACGCATGCCCGCTGGAAGTCCAAGCCCCTCGCACCCAAAACCTCCTTTACCCCCTCCCTCCCTCCCTCATATATATATTTTTAATTACAATTATATGAAATTTTGTTTTTATTCACATAAAACTCTTGGACAGTTTCCAACATGCTTGCATGTCCTCTAAGCATTTCAAACACTTCTGTTTTCTTCAACAAAGTAATGGATTCATGCTTATTCTTCTTAGGACCTCCAGAATCATTAGCATTTCTCCTGGGTGCTGTGTTTATTGTCTAGAGGCCAGATAGTGGTGAAAATATTCGAAATAATTTTTTAAACCCACTGAATCCATAAGAATAGAGTAGCACTGTTGTAGGCCTATGCATAACCAGTGGCATCCAGTCTTGTCAAGCTATGTACTGTATCTTGTTGAAATAAAAGTTCGTTTTTACTGGCCCATGCTAGGCAGGTCTTTTTCAAACCCAACTTTCTCACTTGTGTATGCAGTAAATCCTCTTATAAAGTAATATCACATACAGTAGAGTACAGTACAATACAGTACAATTCTTTATTTTGTAATTACTGTACCTAGTGATTTCATGTAAATGCACTTAATGAGGTTTCTCTCCTAGGTGTATTTAAAATTTCATGCTCTAAAATCTGATAATATGTGCCATAAAAAAAATAGGTAATATGCAAAATTTGGGTAGAACCATCCGTAGATACACTGTACAGCTTCTCTTTACTTAGTGACATACTTGTTTACCGACGACTTGGATTTATGACAGGCTCTCTGACCAATATGCATGCCAAAATAATATATATTAGAGCTGATTTCCTCTATTCTTTTTATTACAATATACAGTACACTCCTGTATAAACATTTAAAAATACTAAAAATGTTATAAATGGTGCAAAGGTGACATTAACCCCTTGACTGTTGCAACCCCCAATTCTGAGGTGTCTCCTGGTGTCGCAAAATTTAAAAAAAAAAAAAAAAATTTCTTATGAAATGATAGAGAATCTTTTCCTGATTGTAATGACACCAAAAAACAAAAAAAACAAAATTTGATGGAAAACTGATGGAATTACGCTCTCGCGAAGTTAGCGACCTCGGCAATATTTACAAATCGGCGATTTCGCAAACTTTGAGCCCTATTTTCGGCTAATTCCATTGTTCCAGTCAACGAAACTTATAGCTATTTTTTTAGAACTCCATTTTTTCTATCGATTTAGTACAAGAAACTGCCCATTTACCGATTTAAACTACCCAATAACGTGGTCAGAAATTTGCAATTTGTTCAATTTCACGAAAATTAAAAAATATGACAATTTCAAAATAAGGTCCAGAATGAACAATACAGACATTCCTGGCTCTAAAATAACACTTTCTTTGTTCATCAGTCACGTCTCCAGGCCCCTCTGATATTACTTTTGCTTTCTATTTTGAATTTTTATTCAAACAAAAAGGAGATTTACTGTTACGCAGACTACTGCAATACTGTAATAATTGTATAAATAACATCAACCCATTCATGACTGCATATTAGAATGGCTAGTTGGACATTTATTGGACAATGACATCATTTGTTTACTTTTCAACATTGGCAAAAATCAAACATTTCCCCTACTTTGAGCTCCATTTCCAGGTTCTTTTTATAGGAAAATCAGTTAAAATCACCTCTATTTCTATAATGTTTTCCATTCTATCAAATGAGACCAAGAAAACGAGAATACAACCATAAATTCTATACGAAAATAGACCACAAACTCGGCATTTTAATTAAAAAAAACGGAGTTTTTTTTTTTTTCATTGTGCACTGTGTACTCAGGATTTTTTTTATATATTGCACACTGACCACACAGACCCATTCTCTCACATGTGGGCCTACCAGCTTTCTCCTGCTTGATTTGAAGCCACTAGAATTTATGAGTATATACGTCAAACACGGTACCTCGTAAGACAGATATATACGGCCGAAACAGTCAAAGGGTTAAAACAATATCAGAGATGGTTAACGCAGACCCACTACCATTATAGTCTGCTCCTTGCTTAGTGACGAACTCATTTACTGACATGGTCTTAGGAACAGAACTCTGTCGTTAAGTGAGGAGAGGCTGTATTTTAATTCTGCTTGCCTGGCCATAGGCAGTGACCTGATCTCACATACATGTATTTCTTACATAACTAATTTTTTCCAAAATTTATATAATATATAAACATACATACGATGAATGAGACACTTGTGCAACATTTGGGTATTTTGAGCTTCTTCAGTCCAAGGCAGAGCAAGGTGGAAGATGAGTAGTAGTTTGAGGTAATCAGTCCTTCAGCCTGGAGTCAGTGTGTTTGGTCCATCAGTCTTTATAAAAGTGCACTTTAATCAAGATTGATGGACTGAACACAGACTCCAGGCTGAAGGGGTGGAAACGAGGAGGAGTAGGGGTTGGCTCAGGGTATGTTGGAGGGAGGTGGTAAAGCAGGTTTTGTGTGCTAGGGTTTTGAACAGCCAACAGACTCGCCTGAGTATATTAGATAGGATGGAGTGGACACGAGTAGTTTTTATGGCTCAACACACTGTTGAAGTATGAACATTGGTACCTTTTCCTGACCTGAATCCAAACTATCAAGGGTTTTTAAGGATGTTAATTACTTTTTTCAAAAAAGTTTGATAAAAATATAACCCTTATTATTTTAAGTATTGTATACTCTTATTAGGGGCAGTTGATTCTTTTCATTTACTGAACAATATTCCAATAGTAATATCACATGAACATGTTTTCCTTTATATCAGTGGTGGTATATCTGCTTTGTATTATTTGTTTTATAGAGATTTTATTATTAAAGTAACCTCTGTTGAATTAGTTGGGGATAAGTATAGAGAGTTTGGGTGGTTATCAGTGAGGTAATCTTTAACTCAGGTAGGGGAGTTTGTAATATTGTTCGCCTAGTTTGTACTTATAGTCAAGAAGAATTTATTTAGTTTATTTACTGCTTCAGTGACTTGGAGACTTGGAGGGGAGGTTCATTTGGTAAAAAAAAAAAAAAAGGCCTTGGCAAATTTGTGGTATTTGTGCCAAGTATGTTTTATTTTTTTTTCCAGGTCATTTTTATATCTCATTTTGTTGAGTTGAATCTGTTAGCAGAACACAGTTGTTCTAATTTGCAAAATTTGTTGATTGCAATAGTACGTATACATGCTAATTCTTTGGGTTCTTATCCCAATCTCTATTGTTTCTCATAGGTGTTTGTTATTCGTGGATCTGACAATGCTGTTGGCTAGCTGGATCTGGTCTGCACTTACTATCAGTGCACTTTGGAAGTAATTCTTGTCATGCAAATGCTGATCCATAGATATGAATGTTTTAAATATTCAGGCATAACTAACTTTCACTAAATTATTTTTCCTCATTTTTTCTTTTTCACCAGCACAGTCATGTTTCATTAGTGTTCATTTTATACACAAGTGGAGGGCTCTTGTTTGTTTGGCAGAGATTATAGATTTAAGAGTTATTGGCATGTTAAAGCTGAATTATTAATACAATAGGGCCCCACTTATATGGCAGGGTAGGTTCCAGGCTACTGCCATAAAGTGGAACACCTTTTTTTCCACTTATAAATGCATATAATACTAGATAACAAGTTTTCACTAACATATATTAAGTTAGCAATAGAACGAGGCATTAAAAAAAACAATAAAAAAGTAAAATACACATATAGTACACTCATTATTTACCTTAAAATATTTGTAGTCTTAATCTAGGGTGAGATGAGTATTATTTATTGTAAGAAATCAAGTGCGGTATGTATGGTAGCCAGCCAGGCTATCATACCAGGCCAACCCACCCACACATAATATTCTATGACATTTAACCCGTAAACGGTCCAAGCAGATCTATGTTCACATGTGTAGTGCTACAAAAGTAGATCTACGTTTTTTTTACATATTTTCAAATGTAAAAAAACAAAAAGAAGATCTACTTTTTTTTACATACTTTCAAATGTTGAAAAAACGTATATATACGTTTGGACCGTTTACGGGTTAAGTGTCCCAGAGCAATAAAATGCATATACAGTTCGCTCATTACTTAATTTAAAATATTTGTAGTCTTAATGTAGGGTCAGAGGTGAGTAAATGAGAGAGAGAATGAGTACATGAGAGAGAACACTCGCGGAGTTATGTAAACAAACCAGGTGAATGCCAGTTTTGTAAGCAAACCATGCAAACACGTTCGGTTTGTGTACAAGTTGTCTCTATGTTGATATGGTAGAATAAATAAAGAGGAACACTCCCATTCTCATGTAACACCATTTTTTAGAAGAAATGACGCTCTGAGTGAAGGCATACGCAAGGAATAATTTTCTCCAGTTACCCCCAGTAACACATTTTCTCTTATGTTGAACTAGAGAAAACGTTACTCTTGCTGTCACTTGTACAAGTTGTCTGGCTACCACATCTCATATTTTGTTGTTTATTCTACTGAGGGGTGTATTTATCATCTTTATATGTTATGTATCGTGTTTATTATATAATTTTGAAAAAAATATAGATGGATTAATGAAAATGTGTATAGTAATGTAATACACGACATTTAATGAGACTCAGTGATTATTATTGAGTATTATTATTATCGTTACTAATATGGCATCACTTGTACAAGTCGTCTGGCTACCACATCTCATATTTGTTTATTTATTCTACTGAGGGGTGTATTTATCCTTTTCATATGTATAGTGTTTATTATATAATTTTGAAAAACTATCATAGATGGATTAATGAAAATGTATATTAACTCAATGTATGACATTTAATGAGACCTTGTGATGATTATTATTTTTTTTTTTCAACAAGTCGGTCGTCTCCCACCGAGGCAGGGTGACCCAAAAAAGAAAGAAAATCCCCAAAAAGAAAATACTTTCATCATCATTTCAACACTTTCACCACACTCACACATTATCACTGTTTTTGCAGAGGTGCTCAGAATACAACAGTTTAGAAGCATATACGTATAAAGATACACAACATATCCCTCCAAACTGCCAATATCCCAAACCCCTCCTTTAAAGTGCAGGCATTGTACTTCCCATTTCCAGGACTCTCCGACTATAACAAAAAAAACCGGTTTCCCTGAAACCCTTCACTAAATATTACCCTGCTCACACTCCAACAGATCGTCAGGTCCTAAGTATCATTCGTCTCCATTCACTCCTATCTAACACGCTCATGCACGCTTGCTGGAAGTCCAAGCCCCTCGCCCACAAAACCTCCTTTACCCCCTCTTTCCAACCCTTTCGAGGACGACCCCTACCCCTCTTTCCTTCCCCTATAGATTTATATGCTTTCCATGTCATTCTACTTTGATCCATTCTCTCTAAATGACCAAACCACCTCAACGACCCCTCTTCTGCCCTCTGACTAATGCTTTTATTAACTCCACACCTTCTCCTAATTTCCACACTCCGAATTTTCTGCATAATATTTACACCACACATTGCCCTTAGACAGGACATCTCTACTGCCTCTAACCGTCTCCTCGCTGCTGCATTTACCACCCAAGCTTCACATCCATATAAGAGTGTTGGTACTACTATACTTTCATACATTCCCTTCTTTGCCTCCATAGATAACGTTTTTTGACTCCACAAATACCTCAACGCACCACTCACCTTTTTTCCCTCATCAATTCTATGATTAACCTCATCCTTCATAAATCCATCCGCCGACACGTCAACTCCCAAGTATCTGAAAACATTCACTTCTTCCATACTCCTCCTCCCCAATTTGATATCCAATTTTTCTTTATCTAAATCATTTGATACCCTCATCACCTTACTCTTTTCTATGTTCACTTTCAACTTTCTACCTTTACACACATTCTCAAACTCATCCACTAACCTTTGCAGTTTTTCTTTAGAATCTCCCATAAGAACAGTATCATCAGCAAAAAGTAACTATGTCAATTCCCATTTTGAATTTGATTCCCCATAATATAATCCCACCCCTCTCCCGAACACCCTAGCATTTACTTCTTTTACAACCCCATCTATAAATATATTAAACAACCATGGTGACATTACACATCCCTGTCTAAGACCTACTTTTACCGGGAAGTATTCTCCCTCTCTTCTACACACCCTAACCTGAGCCTCACTATCCTCATAAAAGCTCTTTACAGCATTTAGTAACTTACCACCTATTCCATAAACTTGCAACATCTGCCACATTGCTCCTCTATCCACTCTGTCATATGCCTTTTCTAAATCCATAAATGCAATAAAAACTTCCCTACCTTTATCTAAATACTGTTCACATATATGCTTCAATGTAAGCACTTGATCTACACATCCCCTACCCACTCTGAAGCCTCCTTGCTCATCCGCAATTCTACATTCTGTCTTACCTCTAATTCTTTCAATTATAACTCTACCGTATACTTTTCCTGGTATACTCAGTAAACTTATTCCTCTATAATTTTTACAGTCTCTTTTGTCCCCTTTCCCTTTATATAAAGGGACTATACATGCTCTCCGCCAATCCCTAGGTACCTTCCCCTCTTTCATACATTTATTAAACAAAAGTACCAACCACTCCAACACTATATCTCCCCCTGCTTTTAACATTTCTGTCATGATCCCATCAGTTCCAGCTGCTTTACCCCCTTTCATTCTACGTAATGCCTCACGTACCTCCACCACACTTATATTCTGCTCTTCTTCACTCCTAAAAGATGGTATACCTCCCTGGCCAGTGCATGAAATTACCGCCTCCCTTTCTTCCTCAACATTTAAAAGTTCCTCAAAATATTCTCGCCATCTACCTAATACATCCCTCTCCCCATCTACTAACTCCCCTACTCTGTTTTTAACGGACAAATCCATACTTTCCCTAGGCTTTCTTAACTTGTTTAACTCGCTCCAAAATTTTTTCTTATTTTCATTAAAATTTCTTGACAGTGCCTCTCCCACTTTCATCTGCTCTCCTTTTGCACTCTCTCACCACTCTCTTCACCTTTCTTTTACTCTCCATATACTCTGCTCTTCTTATAACACTTCTGCTTTGTAAAAACCTCTCGTAAGCTACCTTTTTCTCTTTTATCACACCCTTTACTTCATCATTCCACCAATCACTCCTCTTTCCTCCTGCCCCCACCCTCCTATAACCACAAACTTCTGCCCCACATTCTAATACTGCATTTTTAAAACTATTCCAACCCTCTTCAACCCCCCCCACTACTCATCTTTGCACTAGCCCACCTTTCTGCCAATAGTCGCTTATATCTCGCCCGAACTTCCTCCTCCCTTAGTTTATACACTTTCACCTCCCTCTTACTTGTTGTTGCCACCTTCCTCTTTTCCCATCTACCTCTTATTCTAACTGTAGCTACAACTAAATAATGATCTGATATATCAGTTGCCCCTCTATAAACATGTACATCCTGGAGCCTACCCATCAACCTTTTATCCACCAATACATAATCTAACAAACTACTTTCATTATGTGCTACATCGTACCTTGTATATTTGTTTATCCTCTTTTTCATAAAATATGTATTACTTATTACCAAATTTCTTTCTACACATAGCTCAATTAAAGGCTCCCCATTTACATTTACCCCTGGCACCCCAAATTTACCTACTACTCCCTCCATAACATTTTTACCCACTTTAGCATTGAAATCCTCAACCACCATTACTCTCACTTGATTCAAAACTCCCCACGCATTCACTCAACATTTCCCAGAATCTCTCTCTCTCCTCTACACTTCTCTCTTCTCCAGGTGCATATACGCTTACTATAACCCACTTTTCACATCCAATCTTTATTTTACTCGACATAATCCTTGAATTTATGCATTTGTAGTCCCTCTTTTCCTGCCATAGCTTATCCTTCAACATTATTGCTACTCCTTCTTTAGCTCTAACTCTATTTGAAACCCCTGACCTAATCCCATTTATTCCTCTCCATTGAAACTCTCCCACCCCCTTCAGCTTTGTTTCACTTAATGCCAGGACATCCAGTTTCTTCTCATTCATAACATCCACAATCATCTCTTTCTTATCATTTGCACAACATCCACGCACATTCAGACTTCCCACTTTGACAATTTTCTTCTTCTTATTCTTTTTAGTAATCTTTACAGGAAAAGGGGTTACTAGCCCATTGTTCCCGGCATTTTAGTTGACTTTTACAACACGCATGGCTTACGGAGGAAAGATTCTTATTCCACTTCCCCATGGATATAAAAGGAAAAGTAATAAGACCAAGAACTATTAAGATAAAATCAAAGAAAACTCAGATGAGTGTGTATAAATAAACATGTACATGTATGTGTAGTGTGACCTAAGTGTAAGTAGAAGTAGCAAGACGTACCTGTAATCTTGCATATTTATGAGACAGACAAAAGACACCAGCAATCCTACCATCATGTAAAACAATTACAGGCTTTCGTTTTACACTCACTTGGCAGGACGGTAGTACCTCCCTGGGTGGTTGCTGTCTACCAACCTACTACCTATATTATTATTATTATTATTATATTATTATTATCTATTATTATTACTAATATGGCATCTCGAGACATAAGACACACTGATTTTGATGTTTGCCTGCACGTCAGCACAGTGTGTAAGTTTATTTAGGTACAGGTATACATAAGTATAATTATCAGAGTACATATATAAAATATGAAATAACTTTTAAAAACACTTGAAATTTTGGAGTTTCCAGACATAATGGAGAGATGTGGAGCTCACAGAGAATGTAAACAAGTCGGGGTGGGGCGTGGTGACCATATTAGAAAGTCAGGTGGGGGAGCCGTATAGCAAGTTTCGGTAATAATTTGTAATGTCTGTATTAGCAGAACACCATAAAGCAGAACGCTGTAAAGCGGGGCCCTACTGTACCTATATTATTATTATTATTATTATTTTCTCTTATTTTTTACAAGGTTACTATTTTTTTGTTAATTTTTACAAAATGCATTGATATTTTGCACTTGTTTATTTTATACTTGTGTAGGGAGTTTGTTTGGTAGTTTGGTAAAGAACTGTAGATTCAGTACAGTAACTTTGTCAAGACTGAATTATAAATATTTTTTCACGTATTATGTTCATGTACAGTGGAACCCTGGTTATCGAACTTAATCTGTTCCAGAAGGTCATTCTGAAACCAAAACATGCAAAAACTGAATCAATATTTCCCATAAAAAATAATGTAAATGCAATTAATTCATTCCAGACATTTAAAAATATTCACAAAAAAATTATTTTTTAAAGAGTATGACACTAATATCAACTCTGCAGCTTATTTATCTATCACAATTGATCTAATATGTCATAGTAAACAATATTAATAACATAGAAACCTGATATACACTTTAGAATGAATAAAATATGTCCTTATGTATGTGGAGTGGTGGTGGTGTGTTGTTGTTGGGTTTCTAAGGGCCACTGAGAGTATAAGCCGTATAGTAGTGGTGGTGGTGGCGACGGTGTTCTCAGTGGCCCTATATTCCTCAAACAACAATTGAGGAGTTAAGTTTCGTGTCGTCATTTTTCTATTGCTTAACTTTTTCAGGGTTTCCAACATACTAGTACGTCTTAAGCACCAGGGTTATTGATGTACTAGTACGTGTAAATTCTAGCGCCTTCAACTCTAGCGAGAGAAAGCTGATAGGCCTACATGAAAGAATGGGTCTATGCAGTCAGTGTATACAGTATAAAAAAAATCCTGCATCACACAGTGCATAATAAGAAAACAAAAATTTAACCGTGTTTTTGGTTTAAAATAGCGAATTTGCACTGTATTTTCGTATGGTATTTATGGTTGTATTCTAGTTTTCCTGGTCTTATTTTATAGAATGGAAGACATATTACAGAAATTGAGATGATTTTGATTGGTTTCACAATGAAAAGTACCTTGAAATTGAGCTCAAAGTAGCAGAAATGTTCGATTTTTGCCAAAGTTCAAAAGTAAACAAATCATACCACACGTCCAGTACACGTCAACTGGTGGGTCTAATATTCTTTCACAAGTGCGCTGATATTATTTATACCATTTCTACACTAATGCAGTAATCTGCATAACAATAAATCTTCTATTTTTGTGAGAATAAAAATTCAAAGTGGAAAGCAAAAGAAATGTAAGAGGGGCCTGGGGACATGACTAATGAACAGAGGAAATGTTATTTTAGTGCCAGAAATGTGTGTCTTGTTTATTCTGGAGCCTATTTGGAAATTGGCATCTTTTGAAATTTGTGTGAAATTGGCAAAATTGCCAATTTCTGACCACTTTATTGGATAGTTGAAATTGGTAAATGGGTGGTTTCTTGTACTCATTCAATAGAAAAAAATGGAGTTCTAGCAAAACGGTTATGATTTTTGTCGACTAGTACACTGGAATTGGCCGAAAATAGGGCTCAAAGTGGGCGAAATCGCCGAATGATCAACAACGTCGAGACAGCTAACTTCGCAAGAGAAT
>NC_091349.1:973050-980550 GCF_038502225.1 Cherax quadricarinatus
ATGCACCTCCTCCTGCCTTATTGTCACCCCTGACAGTTTTGACACAGTTCTTGCAGCTAGCCAAGGAGGGTCCCCTGCTGGATCAGGAACTTGCATTTTGGTAGCAAAGTGTTCAGCAAAGAGGTCCGCTCTCTCTCTCTCTCTCTCTCTCTCTCTCTCTCTCTCCCTCTCTCCTCTCCCTCCCCTCTCCTCTCTCTCCCTCTCCCCTCTCCTCTCTCTCCCTCTCCCCTCTCCTCTCTCTCCCTCTCCCTCCCTCTCCCCTCTCCTCTCTCTCTCCTCTCCTCTCTCTCTCCTCTCCTCTCTCCTCTCCTCTCTCTCTCTCTCTCTCTCTCTCCTCTCCTCTCTCGCTCTCTCTCTCTCAGCTCCTCTCTCTCCTCTGCCTCTCTCTCTCTCTCTCTCTCTCTCTCTCCTCTCTCTCTCTCTCTCTCTCTCTCTCTCTCCCCTCTCTCTCCCCCCTCTCTCTCTCTCTCTCTCTCTCTCTGTCCTGGGTCCTGTAAGATTCATGTACAAGTCCAATATTTTCTATTTCCCTAGTTAGTATTTCATTCCACTTTTCAGATAGTCTAAGCCCCTTAAAAGCTCTGTGATTCTTTGTCTTTGTCTGTAGAGGGAGCATCTCTCTAGTTTACATCTTCACTTCTTTTTCCTTAAGGGAATCTGCGTTGAGCATTCTTTGACTGGCACATAGTTGATCCTTTTTGGACACTGATTTGGATCCATGTCATTTAAGATATCTTCTCAGCATGTTAATTTGATCCCGGTCACTATTCTTGTTGTTAAAGTTAAATTTGATGAAAGAACCCTCATAACTGTTTACACTTTGCTGGTCAGGGACTCTGTGCATACACATTTGAACTTCAATTAGATTGTGATTTGAATTTACTGTCTCCGGTACTGTTATATTTCATACCAGGTGATCATTATTTAAGTACACATAGGTGAGTGCACATGCATGCACACACACATGCACATGCATGCACATACGCATTTGTTCATGGAGTTTTGACGAGATAGGAATGGACAGAGGGGAAGCAGAAGCTTTTTTGAGCTTGATTTCAAGCAACTTCAGGTCCTGTAACCAACAAAATAGTCTCTTTCATTAGTATGTCTTCTATTATGTCAATTGATACTAAGAAACACTCAATAAATCCATAAAACCCATCCTAGAAAACATCTCAAAGTCATTGTTTGAAACCAACGATAAGGTCAGAGGTTTCCTTTTTTCCTCTTGAGTCAGGATTTTTTTAATATTCCATATAACTCGTTGCACAAATCTATTCTTTCATGTCTAGACCAAAATTTACTGCTCGCAGTGTATGTGAGGATAATGTGCTTAAAACAAAGATCTAAGTGAGTGGTGTCAGTAAAGACCATCTAACCTCCCAACATTCTCCACCTGACTCACAACCCTGTATATACCCGTTTACTCTTTGCCCAGGTAGATATGTTTCTGTCTTGATAAAGTCCATGGTGTGGGCAAAATGTAGTCAATAAAGGATTGCATTATACTGCATTTGTCTATTTTTCCATTGTGTCGGTATTTTATACCATTTATGTATCTCCATCTACGTAAGAGACAGTGAAAGGGTTAAAGAGAGGCAGTCCAGAATTAGTCTGTTTTTGAGCAGGTGGTGGTCATTATGGTGGGGGGGGGTCCTAGTGTTTCTTTTCCCATTTGAAATTAGATTATGCAAATGGCTGCTAAGCAGGAGTCTATTTGCCTATTTAGTGATAAGTGAACCTGAGCATCATATGTAGAAAGACTGCCAAATGTCTTGCCTTACCTGGAGGGTGGTCCAGGGGGGTCTCTTTCCCTGCAACCCAATCCATAACCAAGCCTCACATAGAATGCCACCCACTATAATCTTCTAACATCCACGTATCTGTTTACTGCTAGGTGAACACCAGCAGCAGGTGTAAGATTTGCCCGTACTTCTTGTCCTGCTTAGGATGCCACCTGCAACAGGTCTAGCACCTGGGTAGCAATTTACTGTTAAGCCAAATTCATAGTTATATTGCTAGTATGCCTTCTGTTTCATCTAGTGAGCACAAGAAATCACCCATTAAACTATCAGAACTACCCTACAAAATGCACTGAAGTTGGTAATTTGGCCAAATTTACACAAAATTCAACACATTCTGATTTAAAAACTGAATGCAAAATAAACCTTATATGCATACCAGTCACTGAAACACCCTATCCTCTGTTCATTAATCATGTATCCAGGTCTCCTTGTTAACACTTGCCCTCCATTTTTAAATCTATCATCACACAAAAAATGGAATTTTTTTACCCTATTTCTCAGGAACGATTGTCATGGTGTAGAGAATCCTAATAATTGAAGACCTAATAAAGTACCCATAAAACAGATGGGGGCACAGGGGCCTTATCCTTCCTCAGGAAAATTGGCATAAAATCAAATGTTTCAGATACTTTGAGCTCTGTTTTTCAAGCTGCCTCCAGTCCTGAAATTGACCAAAATCTTCTCTATTTCAAGAAACGTCCAATAAAACCATAGAAACCATCCTTGTTAACACCTCAAATTCGTTATTTAAACCAGGCACAAGGTCAGAGGTTTGCTTTTCCCATTATGCACTTGTGTATGGGGCAGAATTTTTTTTATACTGTGCATACTCGCTGCACAGACTCATTCTCTCCTGTCAGCACCAAAATTTGCCATTCACAGCATATATGAGGGCACTGTGCTTAAAATGTTACTCTACGTGAGTGACAGTGGCATTAATAATGTAGATCTACGTAAGAAAGAGAGTGATAGGGTTAACACCCAAATACCTGTTCACTGCTACATGAACAGTAGGTGTAAAGAGGCTTGCTCATTGTAAGATAAAATATGAGAGAGAGAGAGAGAGAGAGAGAGAGGAGCATCTTGTGCTGTGTCCTTACTCATAATATGGCATACTGTTACTTGCAGTCAGTTCTTGTTGCTAGATTTTGAATAAAGCCATTCCAAATTTTCCAGAATTGCCTTTCGTATCTATACCCTTGAATTGTTTTGAGAGCTTTCCTACTCTGACAGCCCTGTCCCAGGCCTTCTGGATTTATTCCTGCAAATCCAGCTCTTCTGGATTTATTTCTGCAAATCCAGGTCTTCTGGATTTATTCCTGAAAATCTAGGTCTTCTGGATTTATTCCTGAAAATCTAGGTCTTCTGGATTTATTCCTGTGAATCAGAACAGTTTCTGAACAGCTGGACGGTAAGAGCACAGTAATGATGTTCAACTGTACTGTGCATATTATTTCATCATCACATATGTACCTTGTAATGTCATTTATGTACTATTGGGGATCTTATGTTTTATATTGTGGGTGGTTGTGGGTCTTGAATGGCTTGTCTCAAAGGGTCAGGGATTGTGCATTTTACAGTGTGAGAAGCTGTGTCAAATGTTGCTTGCTTTGAAGATTCAGAAATTTTAATTTTATAATACAAGTGGTTGTGGTGTGATTTGGTTTGCCTCAAAGGGTTTCTACACATTAGTAATGTACTATTTTGTGATGCAGTACAGTGCCACAACTGGAATTTTTGACCAAAATCTTATCTCATTCATTACCTATCATAACATAAAATATGGTATTGTGAAGGGATTGAAGCATGCCTGTCTTATGAGCTGGAGGTTTACCAAGCTTGCCTTAAGTCTTCAGGGTTGAGGGTTATACAAGACAAGGAGTTTTTTCTTAAATCTAACAACACAGGCAATGCAGCATAGCCTTTAACTTCATCAGTACATCATAAATGTTGACTGCTTTGAATTGTCAGAAGAGTGTGTACTGTATATTCAAAGTCATTTTCTAATATATAGAGATTGAAATATTTTAGAGTAATGTATGTATTTTTTAAGAGTGAAACTTTTCTGAAGTGATACATGTCAAAATTTTTTTTTCCTTTTCCTGTTCAGTGGTTCACGGTGTCCACTGAGAGACCGATGTACCAACAAAAGGTTCCAGAATTTCCAGTATGGAGATGTAGAGGTGTTCAACGCAGATGAGAAAGGGTGTGGCATCCGAGCGCGCACACCCCTGGCACCGTAAGTTATAATTTTTCTTATCTGTTTTTTAAATTGTAAATTTTCTGTATTCAGATTTGTGTCTGCATGTTTGCATTTACAGTATTAAGAATCAAGATTATTCACCTATTGGCTCTGCAGTAACACTTAAAATGTACGTGTCGAGGGTTGCCCACAGCATATTTATTATGCATGAATTGTAAGTGTACTAGTAACTTAAAGAAGAGATGTTTATTGGTACCAGTTATATTTTCACTTGAAATGTTACTGATATCAGTACCATACCACAACAGTGAGAAGTAGAATTTTGTGATGTTTGACCAGAATGAAGACAACACAGGAGCCTTTATTGTAGTGCTGAATTTTCAACGCTGGATTAAAATTTCCACCTAGTGAGCCCGTATTTTTTTTGTTTCAGTAGTTCTAGTAATTTTTCTTTTTTTATCGTCTAAGAGGGAATCAGCACATGGTAATTAGTAATATCTTCATATTTGCTCCAGGCAGTTTAAAAGGAAATTCTTATTTTTATATGGAAAATAATTTTGTTGGTGAAATTCGTAGAAGAGTCAAAAGTATGAACGTGTAGTAAAAGGTGTGATCTGTTTCATGCATTTTTCATTTGCTGTGTAGAGGCATCTAGAATTATTCATTGTTCAGCCTCTTGTGTTTTTATGCATTATGACTACATATTGATAACAAATGGTATACTAGTTAAATAGAAAGGTACTACTGAATGTACAAATTTCCAGGAAATAATTCCTGTGCCTCAAAGGGCTGTGACTTCAGCGAGATGTCAGTGCATGAGACATAACCTCTATGACACTGAGTGCCAGCAAAATGAGACTGGAATCTACACAGCGAAAACTTGGCAAATCACTCTTCAGCTGCTATACAGGCATATAAGTCACGCAACAGCAGCTTGATAGAGCAGGTACCACTAGGCTCAGGTGTTGTAAGTGGTAGACCAACCGTAACCATGTGTAATATCAAGGAAAACTCTTGCTTTAAGGGCATGCTCATGAAGTGCTTTCTTTATCAGGGATGAGACATTACATTCATCAATTATTAAGCAAGTTGTCTCTAGTGTTTTGACTTATTGTCATCAGTTCAACCTATTTTGTGAAGAAAGAGGTAAATGTTTATATTTGTTTATAAAATATTAGTGAGCAGGAGGTTTTTAAAGTGTACAGAATTCATTTTTCTTCTGAGGTAAATGGAGTGAGGTAGCTACAAGTGTTATTGGCTAGGTAATTTAAGAATTAAAAAATAATCACAGAGAATTAACTTTTATATATATGAAGTACTGTACAGTACCAGCACTTCTGCCAAAATGTATTATGTTGCCTGGATGCAACTGTTGTTTAAGAGAGGAAAATAAATGTGTGTGAGGAAACTTTAACGTGGTGATTGTGCATAGCATCAATTTGTAAGTGAAATTTGTTAAGTATTCGTGTTTGTGGCATGCCTTAGGGTTTTTGCTCTCTTTACTTTTTCCACTAATTACCAGTATTTTTCAGTTACCATTTTAGACATTTGCTACACTTACATACAGTATAATGCTAATACAGTTGTTACTGGGTTGTGGTATAGCTGGGTATCTTAGCAGTTTTGCTGACAGTTTTCTCTTAGGGAGAGGGTTCAACTGCTCACTTAATGTCTTGTTTTGGCAAGCCAATATTTTGGAAATGCTTATACTGTATGTAGTGTATTCCTGACAGACAAGTGTAAACTTGGGTAACACTGTTCCAAAAATATACAGAAGTACAGAAAGAATAATAAAAATACAGTAAAACTTAAGCTTTAAGGATTTTTACAATACAGTGGACCCTCGACCAACAATTTTAATCCGTTCCTGAGAGCTCATCGTTAATCGAAATTATCATTAGTTGAGTTAATTTTCCCCATAAGAAATAATGGAAATCAAATTAAACCGTGCAAGACACCCAAAAGTATTGAAACAAAATTTTTTTACCACATGAAATATTAATTTTAATACACACAAACTGAAGAAGACATGTACAATTACATGACACTTACCTTTATTGAAGATCTGGTGATGATTGATGGGATGGGAGGAGGGGAGACTGTGGATGGTGTTAGTGTTTAGAAAGGGAATCCCCTTCCATTAGGACTTAAGGTGTCAAGCCCTTTTCTGGGGTTACTTCCCTTCTTCTTTTAATGCCACTAGGACCAGCTTCAGAGTCACTGGACCTCTGTCGCACAACATATCTGTCCATAGAGGCTTGTACCTCCCATTCCTTTATGACATTCCTAAAGTGTTTAACAACATTGTCAGTGTCACAATTAAACACTTGTTCAGGTTTCAGTTCTTCACTGTCTATGTACTCCTTGAATTCCTGCACATATTTTTCAGCTGCTTTTTGGTCCAAATTGGCAGCCTCACCATGCCTTATCACACTATGTATGCCACTACGATTCTTAAATCTCTCAAACCAACCTTTGCTGGCCTTAAATTCACTCGCATCACCACTAGTTGCAGGCATTTTTCTAATTAAATCCTCATGCAACTTCCTAGCCTTTTCACATATGATCGCTTGAGAGATGCTATCTCCTGCTATCTGTTTTTCGTTTATTCACACCAATAACAGTCTCTCAACATCTTCTATCACTTGGGATCTCAGTTTCGATAACATAGTTGCACCTTTGGCAAGAACAGCTTCCTTGATTGCCATTTTCTTGGCCACAATAGTAGCGATGGTTGATTGGGGTTTTGTGTACAACCTGGCCAGCTCGGAGACACACACTCCACTTTCAACGATCTCTTTCTTCATATCCATAATAATTCTCACCCTTTTTGCTGTAGGGTTGGCACTAGAAGCTTTCTTGGGGCCCATGGTGACTTATTTTGCAGGTGCAATCACTAAAAACGCTGTGATATATGAAATGTTTCAGTTGTATGTTTGGATGGGACCGTAGTGGCTGGCTGGCTGGCGTGTAAACACTGGCCACAAGTGGACGCATCTCAGACAGAACGAATCGTGTTGGTCGAGTTTTTTAGCGCTAGTCGAGGCAAAATTTTTGCGTTAAAATGTATCGCTAGTCGGATTTAACGTTAGACGATGCCATCGTTGGTCGAGGGTCCACTGTAATGAGCAAATAGCTGGGAATAGGAAAATATTAAAGTATGAGAAGAAGAACAGCATGGTACTTTAGCACTCATACTGAAAAACAAAGAATTTACTAAAAAAAATCAGGAACATAAGAGGAAATCTTCAAGAATCTATCAGATAGAAGCTGTCCATGTAGGAAACAATAAAAACAAAAGATTTTATTGGAATGGCCGGTGGCCAAATAAATGAAGATGTCAAGAAAATTTTTTCTTTTTTTTTAACATCAGCTGTCTCCCACCGAGGCAAGGTGACCCAAAAAAGAAAGAAAATCCCCAAAAAGAAAATACTTTCATCATCATTCAACACTTTCACCACACTCACACATAGTCACTGTTTTTGCAGAGTT